>NW_027633269.1:0-170444 GCF_053919585.1 Euprymna scolopes
GAACATGAAGAAAGGCAGAAGAAATTACAATTTGAACATGAAGAAAGGCAGAAGAAATTACAATTTGAACCTGAAGAAAGGCAGAAGAAATTACAATTTGAACATGAAGAAAGGCAGAAGAAATTACAATTTGAACATGAAGAAAGGCAGAAGAAATTACAATTTGAACCTGAAGAAAGGCAGAAGAAATTACAATTTGAACATGAAGAAAGGCAGAAGAAATTACAATTTTAACATAGAAAAATGCAGAAGAAATTACAATTTGAACATGAAGAAAGGCAGAAGAAATTACAATTTGAACATGAAGAAAGGCAGAAGAAATTACAATTTGAACATGAAGAAAGGCAGAAGAAATTACAATTTGAACATGAAGAAAGGCAGAAGAAATTACAATTTTAACATAGAAAAATGCAGAAGAAATTACAATTTGAACATGAAGAAAGGCAGAAGAAATTACAATTTGAACATGAAGAAAGGCAGAAGAAATTACAATTTGAACATGAAGAAAGGCAGAAGAAATTACAATTTGAACATGAAGAAAGGCAGAAGAAATTACAATTTGAACATGAAGAAAGGCAGAAGAAATTACAATTTGAACATGAAGAAAGGCAGAAGAAATTACAATTTGAACATGAAGAAAGGCAGAAGAAATTACAATTTGAACATGAAGAAAGGCAGAAGAAATTACAATTTGAACATGAAGAAAGGCAGAAGAAATTACAATTTGAACATGAAGAAAGGCAGAAGAAATTACAATTTTAACATAGAAAAATGCAGAAGAAATTACAATTTGAACATGAAGAAAGGCAGAAGAAATTACAATTTGAACATGAAGAAAGGCAGAAGAAATTACAATTTGAACATGAAGAAAGGCAGAAGAAATTACAATTTGAACATGAAGAAAGGCAGAAGAAATTACAATTTGAACATGAAGAAAGGCAGAAGAAATTACAATTTGAACATGAAGAAAGGCAGAAGAAATTACAATTTGAACATGAAGAAAGGCAGAAGAAATTACAATTTGAACATGAAGAAAGGCAGAAGAAATTACAATTTGAACATGAAGAAAGGCAGAAGAAATTACAATTTGAACATGAAGAAAGGCAGAAGAAATTACAATTTGAACATGAAGAAAGGCAGAAGAAATTACAATTTGAACATGAAGAAAGGCAGAAGAAATTACAATTTGAACATGAAGAAAGGCAGAAGAAATTACAATTTTAACATAGAAAAATGCAGAAGAAATTACAATTTGAACATGAAGAAAGGCAGAAGAAATTACAATTTGAACATGAAGAAAGGCAGAAGAAATTACAATTTGAACATGAAGAAAGGCAGAAGAAATTACAATTTGAACATGAAGAAAGGCAGAAGAAATTACAATTTTAACATAGAAAAATGCAGAAGAAATTACAATTTGAACATGAAGAAAGGCAGAAGAAATTACAATTTGAACATGAAGAAAGGCAGAAGAAATTACAATTTGAACATGAAGAAAGGCAGAAGAAATTACAATTTGAACATGAAGAAAGGCAGAAGAAATTACAATTTGAACATGAAGAAAGGCAGAAGAAATTACAATTTTAACATAGAAAAATGCAGAAGAAATTACAATTTGAACATGAAGAAAGGCAGAAGAAATTACAATTTGAACATGAAGAAAGGCAGAAGAAATTACAATTTGAACATGAAGAAAGGCAGAATAAATTACAATTTGAACATGAAGAAAGGCAGAAGAAATTACAATTTTAACATAGAAAAATGCAGAAGAAATTACAATTTGAACATGAAGAAAGGCAGAAGAAATTACAATTTGAACATGAAGAAAGGCAGAAGAAATTACAATTTGAACATGAAGAAAGGCAGAAGAAATTACAATTTGAACATGAAGAAAGGCAGAAGAAATTACAATTTGAACATGAAGAAAGGCAGAAGAAATTACAATTTTAACATAGAAAAATGCAGAAGAAATTACAATTTGAACATGAAGAAAGGCAGAAGAAATTACAATTTGAACATGAAGAAAGGCAGAATAAATTACAATTTTAACATAGAAAAATGCAGAAGAAATTACAATTTGAACATGAAGAAAGGCAGAAGAAATTACAATTTTAACATAGAAAAATGCAGAAGAAATTACAATTTTAACATAGAAAAATGCAGAAGAAATTACAATTTGAACATGAAGAAAGGCAGAAGAAATTACAATTTGAACATGAAGAAAGGCAGAAGAAATTACAATTTGAACATGAAGAAAGGCAGAAGAAATTACAATTTTAACATGAAGAAAGGCAGAATAAATTACAATTTTAACATAGAAAAATGCAGAAGAAATTACAATTTTAACATAGAAAAATGCAGAAGAAATTACAATTTGAACATGAAGAAAGGCAGAAGAAATTACAATTTTAACATGAAGAAAGGCAGAAGAAATTACAATTTTAACATAGAAAAATGCAGAAGAAATTACAATTTTAACATAGAAAAATGCAGAAGAAATTACAATTTGAACATGAAGAAAGGCAGAAGAAATTACAATTTGAACATGAAGAAAGGCAGAAGAAATTACAATTTTAACATAGAAAAATGCAGAAGAAATTACAATTTGAACATGAAGAAAGGCAGAAGAAATTACAATTTTAACATAGAAAAATGCAGAAGAAATTACAATTTTAACATAGAAAAATGCAGAAGAAATTACAATTTGAACATGAAGAAAGGCAGAAAAAATTACAATTTGAACATGAAGAAAGGCAGAAGAAATTACAATTTGAACATGAAGAAAGGCAGAAGAAATTACAATTTGAACATGAAGAAAGGCAGAAGAAATTACAATTTTAACATAGAAAAATGCAGAAGAAATTACAATTTGAACATGAAGAAAGGCAGAAGAAATTACAATTTTAACATAGAAAAATGCAGAAGAAATTACAATTTGAACATGAAGAAAGGCAGAAGAAATTACAATTTTAACATAGAAAAATGCAGAAGAAATTACAATTTGAACATGAAGAAAGGCAGAAGAAATTACAATTTTAACATAGAAAAATGCAGAAGAAATTACAATTTGAACATGAAGAAAGGCAGAAGAAATTACAATTTTAACATAGAAAAATGCAGAAGAAATTACAATTTTAACATGAAGAAAGGCAGAAGAAATTACAATTTTAACATAGAAAAATGCAGAAGAAATTACAATTTGAACATGAAGAAAGGCAGAAGAAATTACAATTTTGAACATGAAGAAAGGCAGAAGAAATTACAATTTTAACATGAAGAAAGGCAGAAGAAATTACAATTTTAACATAGAAAAATGCAGAAGAAATTACAATTTGAACATGAACAAAGGCAGAAGAAATTACAATTTTAACATAGAAAAATGCAGAAGAAATTACAATTTGAACATGAAGAAAGGCAGAAGAAATTACAATTTTAACATAGAAAAAATGCAGAAGAAATTACAATTTGAACATGAAGAAAGGCAGAAAAAATTACAATTTTAACATAGAAAAATGCAGAAGAAATTACAATTTTAACATAGAAAAATGCAGAAGAAATTACAATTTTAACATGAAGAAAGGCAGAAGAAATTACAATTTTAACATAGAAAAATGCAGAAGAAATTACAATTTGAACATGAAGAAAGGCAGAAGAAATTACAATTTTAACATAGAAAAATGCAGAAGAAATTACAATTTGAACATGAAGAAAGGCAGAAGAAATTACAATTTTAACATAGAAAAATGCAGAAGAAATTACAATTTTAACATAGAAAAATGCAGAAGAAATTACAATTTTAACATGAAGAAAGGCAGAAGAAATTACAATTTTAACATAGAAAAATGCAGAAGAAATTACAATTTGAACATGAAGAAAGGCAGAAGAAATTACAATTTTAACATAGAAAAATGCAGAAGAAATTACAATTTGAACATGAAGAAAGGCAGAAGAAATTACAATTTGAACATGAAGAAAGGCAGAAGAAATTACAATTTGAACATGAAGAAAGGCAGAAGAAATTACAATTTGAACCTGAAGAAAGGCAGAAGAAATTACAATTTGAACATGAAGAAAGGCAGAAGAAATTACAATTTTAACATAGAAAAATGCAGAAGAAATTACAATTTGAACATGAAGAAAGGCAGAAGAAATTACAATTTGAACATGAAGAAAGGCAGAAGAAATTACAATTTGAACATGAAGAAAGGCAGAAGAAATTACAATTTGAACATGAAGAAAGGCAGAATAAATTACAATTTTAACATAGAAAAATGCAGAAGAAATTACAATTTGAACATGAAGAAAGGCTGAAGAAATTACAATTTTAACATAGAAAAATGCAGAAGAAATTACAATTTTAACATAGAAAAATGCAGAAGAAATTACAATTTTAACATAGAAAAATGCAGAAGAAATTACAATTTGAACATGAAGAAAGGCAGAAGAAATTACAATTTGAACATGAAGAAAGGCAGAAGAAATTACAATTTGAACATGAAGAAAGGCAGAAGAAATTACAATTTTAACATGAAGAAAGGCAGAATAAATTACAATTTTAACATAGAAAAATGCAGAAGAAATTACAATTTTAACATAGAAAAATGCAGAAGAAATTACAATTTGAACATGAAGAAAGGCAGAAGAAATTACAATTTTAACATGAAGAAAGGCAGAAGAAATTACAATTTTAACATAGAAAAATGCAGAAGAAATTACAATTTTAACATAGAAAAATGCAGAAGAAATTACAATTTGAACATGAAGAAAGGCAGAAGAAATTACAATTTGAACATGAAGAAAGGCAGAAGAAATTACAATTTTAACATAGAAAAATGCAGAAGAAATTACAATTTGAACATGAAGAAAGGCAGAAGAAATTACAATTTTAACATAGAAAAATGCAGAAGAAATTACAATTTTAACATAGAAAAATGCAGAAGAAATTACAATTTGAACATGAAGAAAGGCAGAAAAAATTACAATTTGAACATGAAGAAAGGCAGAAGAAATTACAATTTGAACATGAAGAAAGGCAGAAGAAATTACAATTTGAACATGAAGAAAGGCAGAAGAAATTACAATTTTAACATAGAAAAATGCAGAAGAAATTACAATTTGAACATGAAGAAAGGCAGAAGAAATTACAATTTTAACATAGAAAAATGCAGAAGAAATTACAATTTGAACATGAAGAAAGGCAGAAGAAATTACAATTTTAACATAGAAAAATGCAGAAGAAATTACAATTTGAACATGAAGAAAGGCAGAAGAAATTACAATTTTAACATAGAAAAATGCAGAAGAAATTACAATTTGAACATGAAGAAAGGCAGAAGAAATTACAATTTTAACATAGAAAAATGCAGAAGAAATTACAATTTGAACATGAAGAAAGGCAGAAGAAATTACAATTTTAACATAGAAAAATGCAGAAGAAATTACAATTTTAACATGAAGAAAAGCAGAAGAAATTACAATTTTAACATAGTAAATGCAGAAGAAATTACAATTTGAACATGAAGAAAGGCAGAAGAAATTACAATTTGAACATGAAGAAAGGCAGAAGAAATTACAATTTTAACATGAAGAAAGGCAGAAGAAATTACAATTTTAACATAGAAAAATGCAGAAGAAATTACAATTTGAACATGAAGAAAGGCAGAAGAAATTACAATTTTAACATAGAAAAATGCAGAAGAAATTACAATTTGAACATGAAGAAAGGCAGAAGAAATTACAATTTTAACATAGAAAAATGCAGAAGAAATTACAATTTGAACATGAAGAAAGGCAGAAGAAATTACAATTTTAACATAGAAAAATGCAGAAGAAATTACAATTTTAACATAGAAAAATGCAGAAGAAATTACAATTTTAACATGAAGAAAGGCAGAAGAAATTACAATTTTAACATAGAAAAATGCAGAAGAAATTACAATTTGAACATGAAGAAAGGCAGAAGAAATTACAATTTTAACATAGAAAAATGCAGAAGAAATTACAATTTGAACATGAAGAAAGGCAGAAGAAATTACAATTTTAACATAGAAAAATGCAGAAGAAATTACAATTTTAACATAGAAAAATGCAGAAGAAATTACAATTTTAACATGAAGAAAGGCAGAAGAAATTACAATTTTAACATAGAAAAATGCAGAAGAAATTACAATTTTAACATGAAGAAAGGCAGAAGAAATTACAATTTTAACATAGAAAAATGCAGAAGAAATTACAATTTGAACATGAAGAAAGGCAGAAGAAATTACAATTTTAACATAGAAAAATGCAGAAGAAATTACAATTTGAACATGAAGAAAGGCAGAAGAAATTACAATTTTAACATAGAAAAATGCAGAAGAAATTACAATTTGAACATGAAGAAAGGCAGAAGAAATTACAATTTTAACATAGAAAAATGCAGAAGAAATTACAATTTTAACATGAAGAAAGGCAGAAGAAATTACAATTTTAACATAGAAAAATGCAGAAGAAATTACAATTTGAACATGAAGAAAGGCAGAAGAAATTACAATTTGAACATGAAGAAAGGCAGAAGAAATTACAATTTTAACATAGAAAAATGCAGAAGAAATTACAATTTTAACATAGAAAAATGCAGAAGAAATTACAATTTGAACATGAAGAAAGGCAGAAGAAATTACAATTTGAACATGAAGAAATGCAGAAGAAATTACAATTTGAACATGAAGAAAGGCAGAAGAAATTACAATTTTAACATGAAGAAAGGCAGAAGAAATTACAATTTTAACATAGAAAAATGCAGAAGAAATTACAATTTGAACATGAAGAAAGGCAGAAGAAATTACAATTTTAACATAGAAAAATGCAGAAGAAATTACAATTTTAACATGAAGAAAGGCAGAAGAAATTACAATTTGAACATGAAGAAAGGCAGAAGAAATTACAATTTGAACATGAAGAAAGGCAGAAGAAATTACAATTTGAACATGAAGAAAGGCAGAAGAAATTACAATTTTAACATAGAAAAATGCAGAAGAAATTACAATTTTAACATAGAAAAATGCAGAAGAAATTACAATTTGAACATGAAGAAAGGCAGAAGAAATTACAATTTTAACATAGAAAAATGCAGAAGAAATTACAATTTGAACATGAAGAAAGGCAGAAGAAATTACAATTTTAACATAGAAAAATGCAGAAGAAATTACAATTTGAACATGAAGAAAGGCAGAAGAAATTACAATTTGAACATGAAGAAAGGCAGAAGAAATTACAATTTGAACATGAAGAAAGGCAGAAGAAATTACAATTTTAACATAGAAAAATGCAGAAGAAATTACAATTTGAACATGAAGAAAGGCAGAAGAAATTACAATTTTAACATAGAAAAATGCAGAAGAAATTACAATTTGAACATGAAGAAAGGCAGAAGAAATTACAATTTTAACATAGAAAAATGCAGAAGAAATTACAATTTGAACATGAAGAAAGGCAGAAGAAATTACAATTTGAACATGAAGAAAGGCAGAAGAAATTACAATTTTAACATAGAAAAATGCAGAAGAAATTACAATTTTAACATAGAAAAATGCAGAAGAAATTACAATTTGAACATGAAGAAAGGCAGAAGAAATTACAATTTGAACATGAAGAAATGCAGAAGAAATTACAATTTGAACATGAAGAAAGGCAGAAGAAATTACAATTTTAACATGAAGAAAGGCAGAAGAAATTACAATTTTAACATAGAAAAATGCAGAAGAAATTACAATTTGAACATGAAGAAAGGCAGAAGAAATTACAATTTTAACATAGAAAAATGCAGAAGAAATTACAATTTGAACATGAAGAAAGGCAGAAGAAATTACAATTTTAACATAGAAAAATGCAGAAGAAATTACAATTTGAACATGAAGAAAGGCAGAAGAAATTACAATTTTAACATAGAAAAATGCAGAAGAAATTACAATTTGAACATGAAGAAAGGCAGAAGAAATTACAATTTTAACATAGAAAAATGCAGAAGAAATTACAATTTGAACATGAAGAAAGGCAGAAGAAATTACAATTTGAACATGAAGAAAGGCAGAAGAAATTACAATTTGAACATGAAGAAAGGCAGAAGAAATTACAATTTTAACATGAAGAAAGGCAGAAGAAATTACAATTTTAACATAGAAAAATGCAGAAGAAATTACAATTTGAACATGAAGAAAGGCAGAAGAAATTACAATTTTAACATAGAAAAATGCAGAAGAAATTACAATTTGAACATGAAGAAAGGCAGAAGAAATTACAATTTTAACATAGAAAAATGCAGAAGAAATTACAATTTGAACATGAAGAAAGGCAGAAGAAATTACAATTTTAACATAGAAAAATGCAGAAGAAATTACAATTTGAACATGAAGAAAGGCAGAAGAAATTACAATTTGAACATGAAGAAAGGCAGAAGAAATTACAATTTGAACATGAAGAAAGGCAGAAGAAATTACAATTTGAACATGAAGAAAGGCAGAATAAATTACAATTTTAACATAGAAAAAATGCAGAAGAAATTACAATTTGAACATGAAGAAAGGCTGAAGAAATTACAATTTTAACATAGAAAAATGCAGAAGAAATTACAATTTTAACATAGAAAAATGCAGAAGAAATTACAATTTTAACATAGAAAAATGCAGAAGAAATTACAATTTGAACATGAAGAAAGGCAGAAGAAATTACAATTTGAACATGAAGAAAGGCAGAAGAAATTACAATTTGAACATGAAGAAAGGCAGAAGAAATTACAATTTTAACATGAAGAAAGGCAGAATAAATTACAATTTTAACATAGAAAAATGCAGAAAAAATTACAATTTTAACATAGAAAAATGCAGAAGAAATTACAATTTGAACATGAAGAAAGGCAGAAGAAATTACAATTTTAACATGAAGAAAGGCAGAAGAAATTACAATTTTAACATAGAAAAATGCAGAAGAAATTACAATTTTAACATAGAAAAATGCAGAAGAAATTACAATTTGAACATGAAGAAAGGCAGAAGAAATTACAATTTGAACATGAAGAAAGGCAGAAGAAATTACAATTTTAACATAGAAAAATGCAGAAGAAATTACAATTTGAACATGAAGAAAGGCAGAAGAAATTACAATTTTAACATAGAAAAATGCAGAAGAAATTACAATTTTAACATAGAAGAAATGCAGAAGAAATTACAATTTGAACATGAAGAAAGGCAGAAGAAAATTACAATTTGAACATGAAGAAAGGCAGAAGAAATTACAATTTGAACATGAAGAAAGGCAGAAGAAATTACAATTTGAACATGAAGAAAGGCAGAAGAAATTACAATTTTAACATAGAAAAATGCAGAAGAAATTACAATTTGAACATGAAGAAAGGCAGAAGAAATTACAATTTTAACATAGAAAAATGCAGAAGAAATTACAATTTGAACATGAAGAAAGGCAGAAGAAATTACAATTTTAACATAGAAAAATGCAGAAGAAATTACAATTTGAACATGAAGAAAGGCAGAAGAAATTACAATTTTAACATAGAAAAATGCAGAAGAAATTACAATTTGAACATGAAGAAAGGCAGAAGAAATTACAATTTTAACATAGAAAAATGCAGAAGAAATTACAATTTGAACATGAAGAAAGGCAGAAGAAATTACAATTTTAACATAGAAAAATGCAGAAGAAATTACAATTTTAACATGAAGAAAAGGCAGAAGAAATTACAATTTTAACATAGAAAATGCAGAAGAAATTACAATTTGAACATGAAGAAAGGCAGAAGAAATTACAATTTGAACATGAAGAAAGGCAGAAGAAATTACAATTTTAACATGAAGAAAGGCAGAAGAAATTACAATTTTAACATAGAAAAATGCAGAAGAAAATTACAATTTGAACATGAAGAAAGGCAGAAGAAATTACAATTTTAACATAGAAAAATGCAGAAGAAATTACAATTTGAACATGAAGAAAGGCAGAAGAAATTACAATTTTAACATAGAAAAATGCAGAAGAAATTACAATTTGAACATGAAGAAAGGCAGAAGAAATTACAATTTTAACATAGAAAAATGCAGAAGAAATTACAATTTTAACATAGAAAAATGCAGAAGAAATTACAATTTTAACATGAAGAAAGGCAGAAGAAATTACAATTTTAACATAGAAAAATGCAGAAGAAATTACAATTTGAACATGAAGAAAGGCAGAAGAAATTACAATTTTAACATAGAAAAATGCAGAAGAAATTACAATTTGAACATGAAGAAAGGCAGAGAAGAAATTACAATTTTAACATAGAAAAATGCAGAAGAAATTACAATTTTAACATAGAAAAATGCAGAAGAAATTACAATTTTAACATGAAGAAAGGCAGAAGAAATTACAATTTTAACATAGAAAAATGCAGAAGAAATTACAATTTTAACATGAAGAAAGGCAGAAGAAATTACAATTTTAACATAGAAAAATGCAGAAGAAATTACAATTTGAACATGAAGAAAGGCAGAAGAAATTACAATTTTAACATAGAAAAATGCAGAAGAAATTACAATTTGAACATGAAGAAAGGCAGAAGAAATTACAATTTTAACATAGAAAAATGCAGAAGAAATTACAATTTGAACATGAAGAAAGGCAGAAGAAATTACAATTTTAACATAGAAAAATGCAGAAGAAATTACAATTTTAACATGAAGAAAGGCAGAAGAAATTACAATTTTAACATAGAAAAATGCAGAAGAAATTACAATTTGAACATGAAGAAAGGCAGAAGAAATTACAATTTGAACATGAAGAAAGGCAGAAGAAATTACAATTTTAACATAGAAAAATGCAGAAGAAATTACAATTTTAACATAGAAAAATGCAGAAGAAATTACAATTTGAACATGAAGAAAGGCAGAAGAAATTACAATTTGAACATGAAGAAATGCAGAAGAAATTACAATTTGAACATGAAGAAAGGCAGAAGAAATTACAATTTTAACATGAAGAAAGGCAGAAGAAATTACAATTTTAACATAGAAAAATGCAGAAGAAATTACAATTTGAACATGAAGAAAGGCAGAAGAAATTACAATTTTAACATAGAAAAATGCAGAAGAAATTACAATTTTAACATGAAGAAAGGCAGAAGAAATTACAATTTGAACATGAAGAAAGGCAGAAGAAATTACAATTTGAACATGAAGAAAGGCAGAAGAAATTACAATTTGAACATGAAGAAAGGCAGAAGAAATTACAATTTTAACATAGAAAAATGCAGAAGAAATTACAATTTTAACATAGAAAAATGCAGAAGAAATTACAATTTGAACATGAAGAAAGGCAGAAGAAATTACAATTTTAACATAGAAAAATGCAGAAGAAATTACAATTTGAACATGAAGAAAGGCAGAAGAAATTACAATTTTAACATAGAAAAATGCAGAAGAAATTACAATTTGAACATGAAGAAAGGCAGAAGAAATTACAATTTGAACATGAAGAAAGGCAGAAGAAATTACAATTTGAACATGAAGAAAGGCAGAAGAAATTACAATTTTAACATAGAAAAATGCAGAAGAAATTACAATTTGAACATGAAGAAAGGCAGAAGAAATTACAATTTTAACATAGAAAAATGCAGAAGAAATTACAATTTGAACATGAAGAAAGGCAGAAGAAATTACAATTTTAACATAGAAAAATGCAGAAGAAATTACAATTTGAACATGAAGAAAGGCAGAAGAAATTACAATTTGAACATGAAGAAAGGCAGAAGAAATTACAATTTTAACATAGAAAAATGCAGAAGAAATTACAATTTTAACATAGAAAAATGCAGAAGAAATTACAATTTGAACATGAAGAAAGGCAGAAGAAATTACAATTTGAACATGAAGAAATGCAGAAGAAATTACAATTTGAACATGAAGAAAGGCAGAAGAAATTACAATTTTAACATGAAGAAAGGCAGAAGAAATTACAATTTTAACATAGAAAAATGCAGAAGAAATTACAATTTGAACATGAAGAAAGGCAGAAGAAATTACAATTTGAACATGAAGAAAGGCAGAAGAAATTACAATTTTAACATAGAAAAATGCAGAAGAAATTACAATTTGAACATGAAGAAAGGCAGAAGAAATTACAATTTGAACATGAAGAAAGGCAGAAGAAATTACAATTTGAACATGAAGAAAGGCAGAAGAAATTACAATTTTAACATAGAAAAATGCAGAAGAAATTACAATTTGAACATGAAGAAAGGCAGAAGAAATTACAATTTTAACATAGAAAAATGCAGAAGAAATTACAATTTGAACATGAAGAAAGGCAGAAGAAATTACAATTTGAACATGAAGAAAGGCAGAAGAAATTACAATTTGAACATGAAGAAAGGCAGAAGAAATTACAATTTTAACATAGAAAAATGCAGAAGAAATTACAATTTGAACATGAAGAAAGGCAGAAGAAATTACAATTTTAACATAGAAAAATGCAGAAGAAATTACAATTTTAACATGAAGAAAGGCAGAAGAAATTACAATTTTAACATAGAAAAATGCAGAAGAAACTACAATTTTAACATGAAGAAAGGCAGAAGAAATTACAATTTGAACATGAAGAAAGGCAGAAGAAATTACAATTTTAACATAGAAAAATGCAGAAGAAATTACAATTTGAACATGAAGAAAGGCAGAAGAAATTACAATTTTAACATAGAAAAATGCAGAAGAAATTACAATTTGAACATGAAGAAAGGCAGAAGAAATTACAATTTTAACATAGAAAAATGCAGAAGAAATTACAATTTGAACATGAAGAAAGGCAGAAGAAATTACAATTTTAACATGAAGAAAGGCAGAAGAAATTACAATTTTAACATGAAGAAAGGCAGAAGAAATTACAATTTTAACATAGAAAAATGCAGAAGAAATTACAATTTGAACATGAAGAAAGGCAGAAGAAATTACAATTTTAACATAGAAAAATGCAGAAGAAATTACAATTTGAACATGAAGAAAGGCAGAAGAAATTACAATTTTAACATAGAAAAATGCAGAAGAAATTACAATTTGAACATGAAGAAAGGCAGAAGAAATTACAATTTGAACATGAAGAAAGGCAGAAGAAATTACAATTTTAACATAGAAAAATGCAGAAGAAATTACAATTTGAACATGAAGAAAGGCAGAAGAAATTACAATTTTAACATAGAAAAATGCAGAAGAAATTACAATTTGAACATGAAGAAAGGCAGAAGAAATTACAATTTTAACATAGAAAAATGCAGAAGAAATTACAATTTGAACATGAAGAAAGGCAGAAGAAATTACAATTTGAACATGAAGAAAGGCAGAAGAAATTACAATTTTAACATAGAAAAATGCAGAAGAAATTACAATTTGAACATGAAGAAAGGCAGAAGAAATTACAATTTTAACATAGAAAAATGCAGAAGAAATTACAATTTGAACATGAAGAAAGGCAGAAGAAATTACAATTTTAACATAGAAAAATGCAGAAGAAATTACAATTTGAACATGAAGAAAGGCAGAAGAAATTACAATTTTAACATGAAGAAAGGCAGAAGAAATTACAATTTTAACATAGAAAAATGCAGAAGAAATTACAATTTTAACATGAAGAAAGGCAGAAGAAATTACAATTTTAACATAGAAAAATGCAGAAGAAATTACAATTTGAACATGAAGAAAGGCAGAAGAAATTACAATTTTAACATAGAAAAATGCAGAAGAAATTACAATTTGAACATGAAGAAAGGCAGAAGAAATTACAATTTTAACATAGAAAAATGCAGAAGAAATTACAATTTGAACATGAAGAAAGGCAGAAGAAATTACAATTTTAACATGAAGAAAGGCAGAAGAAATTACAATTTTAACATAGAAAAATGCAGAAGAAATTACAATTTGAACATGAAGAAAGGCAGAAGAAATTACAATTTTAACATAGAAAAATGCAGAAGAAATTACAATTTGAACATGAAGAAAGGCAGAAGAAATTACAATTTTAACATAGAAAAATGCAGAAGAAATTACAATTTGAACATGAAGAAAGGCAGAAGAAATTACAATTTTAACATAGAAAAATGCAGAAGAAATTACAATTTGAACATGAAGAAAGGCAGAAGAAATTACAATTTGAACATGAAGAAAGGCAGAAGAAATTACAATTTGAACATAGAAAAATGCAGAAGAAATTACAATTTGAACATGAAGAAAGGCAGAAGAAATTACAATTTTAACATAGAAAAATGCAGAAGAAATTACAATTTGAACATGAAGAAAGGCAGAAGAAATTACAATTTTAACATAGAAAAATGCAGAAGAAATTACAATTTGAACATGAAGAAAGGCAGAAGAAATTACAATTTTAACATAGAAAAATGCAGAAGAAATTACAATTTTAACATAGAAAAATGCAGAAGAAATTACAATTTGAACATGAAGAAAGGCAGAAGAAATTACAATTTTAACATAGAAAAATGCAGAAGAAATTACAATTTGAACATGAAGAAAGGCAGAAGAAATTACAATTTTAACATAGAAAAATGCAGAAGAAATTACAATTTGAACATGAAGAAAGGCAGAAGAAATTACAATTTTAACATAGAAAAATGCAGAAGAAATTACAATTTGAACATGAAGAAAGGCAGAAGAAATTACAATTTTAACATAGAAAAATGCAGAAGAAATTACAATTTGAACATGAAGAAAGGCAGAAGAAATTACAATTTTAACATAGAAAAATGCAGAAGAAATTACAATTTGAACATGAAGAAAGGCAGAAGAAATTACAATTTTAACATAGAAAAATGCAGAAGAAATTACAATTTGAACATGAAGAAAGGCAGAAGAAATTACAATTTTAACATAGAAAAATGCAGAAGAAATTACAATTTGAACATGAAGAAAGGCAGAAGAAATTACAATTTTAACATAGAAAAATGCAGAAGAAATTACAATTTGAACATGAAGAAAGGCAGAAGAAATTACAATTTTAACATAGAAAAATGCAGAAGAAATTACAATTTGAACATGAAGAAAGGCAGAAGAAATTACAATTTTAACATAGAAAAATGCAGAAGAAATTACAATTTGAACATGAAGAAAGGCAGAAGAAATTACAATTTTAACATAGAAAAATGCAGAAGAAATTACAATTTTAACATGAAGAAAGGCAGAAGAAATTACAATTTTAACATAGAAAAATGCAGAAGAAATTACAATTTGAACATGAAGAAAGGCAGAAGAAATTACAATTTTAACATAGAAAAATGCAGAAGAAATTACAATTTGAACATGAAGAAAGGCAGAAGAAATTACAATTTTAACATAGAAAAATGCAGAAGAAATTACAATTTGAACATGAAGAAAGGCAGAAGAAATTACAATTTTAACATAGAAAAATGCAGAAGAAATTACAATTTGAACATGAAGAAAGGCAGAAGAAATTACAATTTTAACATAGAAAAATGCAGAAGAAATTACAATTTGAACATGAAGAAAGGCAGAAGAAATTACAATTTTAACATAGAAAAATGCAGAAGAAATTACAATTTGAACATGAAGAAAGGCAGAAGAAATTACAATTTTAACATAGAAAAATGCAGAAGAAATTACAATTTGAACATGAAGAAAGGCAGAAGAAATTACAATTTTAACATAGAAAAATGCAGAAGAAATTACAATTTTAACATGAAGAAAGGCAGAAGAAATTACAATTTTAACATAGAAAAATGCAGAAGAAATTACAATTTGAACATGAAGAAAGGCAGAAGAAATTACAATTTTAACATGAAGAAAGGCAGAAGAAATTACAATTTGAACATGAAGAAAGGCAGAAGAAATTACAATTTTAACATGAAGAAAGGCAGAAGAAATTACAATTTTAACATGAAGAAAGGCAGAAGAAATTACAATTTGAACATGAAGAAAGGCAGAAGAAATTACAATTTGAACATGAAGAAAGGCAGAAGAAATTACAATTTTAACATGAAGAAAGGCAGAAGAAATTACAATTTTAACATGAAGAAAGGCAGAAGAAATTACAATTTGAACATGAAGAAAGGCAGAAGAAATTACAATTTGAACATGAAGAAAGGCAGAAGAAATTACAATTTGAACATGAAGAAAGGCAGAAGAAATTACAATTTGAACATGAAGAAAGGCAGAAGAAATTACAATTTTAACATGAAGAAAGGCAGAAGAAATTACAATTTTAACATGAAGAAAGGCAGAAGAAATTACAATTTGAACATGAAGAAAGGCAGAAGAAATTACAATTTGAACATGAAGAAAGGCAGAAGAAATTACAATTTTAACATGAAGAAAGGCAGAAGAAATTACAATTTTAACATAGAAAAATGCAGAAGAAATTACAATTTGAACATGAAGAAAGGCAGAAGAAATTACAATTTGAACATGAAGAAAGGCAGAAGAAATTACAATTTTAACATGAAGAAAGGCAGAAGAAATTACAATTTTAACATGAAGAAAGGCAGAAGAAATTACAATTTTAACATGAAGAAAGGCAGAAGAAATTACAATTTTAACATGAAGAAAGGCAGAAGAAATTACAATTTTAACATGAAGAAAGGCAGAAGAAATTACAATTTGAACATGAAGAAAGGCAGAAGAAATTACAATTTGAACATGAAGAAAGGCAGAAGAAATTACAATTTTAACATGAAGAAAGGCAGAAGAAATTACAATTTTAACATAGAAAAATGCAGAAGAAATTACAATTTGAACATGAAGAAAGGCAGAAGAAATTACAATTTGAACATGAAGAAAGGCAGAAGAAATTACAATTTTAACATGAAGAAAGGCAGAAGAAATTACAATTTTAACATGAAGAAAGGCAGAAGAAATTACAATTTTAACATGAAGAAAGGCAGAAGAAATTACAATTTTAACATGAAGAAAGGCAGAAGAAATTACAATTTGAACATGAAGAAAGGCAGAAGAAATTACAATTTGAACATGAAGAAAGGCAGAAGAAATTACAATTTGAACATGAAGAAAGGCAGAAGAAATTACAATTTTAACATGAAGAAAGGCAGAAGAAATTACAATTTGAACATGAAGAAAGGCAGAAGAAATTACAATTTGAACATGAAGAAAGGCAGAAGAAATTACAATTTGAACATGAAGAAAGGCAGAAGAAATTACAATTTGAACATGAAGAAAGGCAGAAGAAATTACAATTTTAACATGAAGAAAGGCAGAAGAAATTACAATTTTAACATAGAAAAATGCAGAAGAAATTACAATTTGAACATGAAGAAAGGCAGAAGAAATTACAATTTGAACATGAAGAAAGGCAGAAGAAATTACAATTTGAACATGAAGAAAGGCAGAAGAAATTACAATTTTAACATGAAGAAAGGCAGAAGAAATTACAATTTTAACATGAAGAAAGGCAGAAGAAATTACAATTTTAACATGAAGAAAGGCAGAAGAAATTACAATTTGAACATGAAGAAAGGCAGAAGAAATTACAATTTGAACATGAAGAAAGGCAGAAGAAATTACAATTTGAACATGAAGAAAGGCAGAAGAAATTACAATTTGAACATGAAGAAAGGCAGAAGAAATTACAATTTTAACATGAAGAAAGGCAGAAGAAATTACAATTTTAACATAGAAAAATGCAGAAGAAATTACAATTTGAACATGAAGAAAGGCAGAAGAAATTACAATTTGAACATGAAGAAAGGCAGAAGAAATTACAATTTTAACATAGAAAAATGCAGAAGAAATTACAATTTTAACATAGAAAAATGCAGAAGAAATTACAATTTGAACATGAAGAAAGGCAGAAGAAATTACAATTTTAACATGAAGAAAGGCAGAAGAAATTACAATTTGAACATAGAAAAATGCAGAAGAAATTACAATTTGAACATGAAGAAAGGCAGAAGAAATTACAATTTGAACATGAAGAAATGCAGAAGAAATTACAATTTGAACATGAAGAAAGGCAGAAGAAATTACAATTTTAACATGAAGAAAGGCAGAAGAAATTACAATTTTAACATAGAAAAATGCAGAAGAAATTACAATTTGAACATGAAGAAAGGCAGAAGAAATTACAATTTTAACATAGAAAAATGCAGAAGAAATTACAATTTGAACATGAAGAAAGGCAGAAGAAATTACAATTTTAACATAGAAAAATGCAGAAGAAATTACAATTTGAACATGAAGAAAGGCAGAAGAAATTACAATTTTAACATAGAAAAATGCAGAAGAAATTACAATTTGAACATGAAGAAAGGCAGAAGAAATTACAATTTTAACATAGAAAAATGCAGAAGAAATTACAATTTGAACATGAAGAAAGGCAGAAGAAATTACAATTTTAACATAGAAAAATGCAGAAGAAATTACAATTTGAACATGAAGAAAGGCAGAAGAAATTACAATTTTAACATAGAAAAATGCAGAAGAAATTACAATTTGAACATGAAGAAAGGCAGAAGAAATTACAATTTTAACATAGAAAAATGCAGAAGAAATTACAATTTGAACATGAAGAAAGGCAGAAGAAATTACAATTTTAACATAGAAAAATGCAGAAGAAATTACAATTTGAACATGAAGAAAGGCAGAAGAAATTACAATTTTAACATAGAAAAATGCAGAAGAAATTACAATTTTAACATGAAGAAAGGCAGAAGAAATTACAATTTTAACATAGAAAAATGCAGAAGAAATTACAATTTGAACATGAAGAAAGGCAGAAGAAATTACAATTTTAACATAGAAAAATGCAGAAGAAATTACAATTTTAACATGAAGAAAGGCAGAAGAAATTACAATTTTAACATAGAAAAATGCAGAAGAAATTACAATTTGAACATGAAGAAAGGCAGAAGAAATTACAATTTGAACATGAAGAAAGGCAGAAGAAATTACAATTTTAACATAGAAAAATGCAGAAGAAATTACAATTTTAACATAGAAAAATGCAGAAGAAATTACAATTTGAACATGAAGAAAGGCAGAAGAAATTACAATTTTAACATGAAGAAAGGCAGAAGAAATTACAATTTGAACATAGAAAAATGCAGAAGAAATTACAATTTGAACATGAAGAAAGGCAGAAGAAATTACAATTTGAACATGAAGAAATGCAGAAGAAATTACAATTTGAACATGAAGAAAGGCAGAAGAAATTACAATTTTAACATGAAGAAAGGCAGAAGAAATTACAATTTTAACATAGAAAAATGCAGAAGAAATTACAATTTGAACATGAAGAAAGGCAGAAGAAATTACAATTTTAACATAGAAAAATGCAGAAGAAATTACAATTTTAACATGAAGAAAGGCAGAAGAAATTACAATTTTAACATAGAAAAATGCAGAAGAAATTACAATTTGAACATGAAGAAAGGCAGAAGAAATTACAATTTTAACATAGAAAAATGCAGAAGAAATTACAATTTGAACATGAAGAAAGGCAGAAGAAATTACAATTTTAACATAGAAAAATGCAGAAGAAATTACAATTTTAACATGAAGAAGGGCAGAAGAAATTACAATTTTAACATAGAAAAATGCAGAAGAAATTACAATTTGAACATGAAGAAAGGCAGAAGAAATTACAATTTTAACATAGAAAAATGCAGAAGAAATTACAATTTTAACATGAAGAAAGGCAGAAGAAATTACAATTTTAACATAGAAAAATGCAGAAGAAATTACAATTTGAACATGAAGAAAGGCAGAAGAAATTACAATTTGAACATGAAGAAAGGCAGAAGAAATTACAATTTTAACATAGAAAAATGCAGAAGAAATTACAATTTGAACATGAAGAAAGGCAGAAGAAATTACAATTTTAACATAGAAAAATGCAGAAGAAATTACAATTTTAACATGAAGAAAGGCAGAAGAAATTACAATTTTAACATAGAAAAATGCAGAAGAAATTACAATTTGAACATGAAGAAAGGCAGAAGAAATTACAATTTTAACATAGAAAAATGCAGAAGAAATTACAATTTGAACATGAAGAAAGGCAGAAGAAATTACAATTTTAACATGAAGAAAGGCAGAAGAAATTACAATTTTAACATAGAAAAATGCAGAAGAAATTACAATTTGAACATGAAGAAAGGCAGAAGAAATTACAATTTTAACATAGAAAAATGCAGAAGAAATTACAATTTGAACATGAAGAAAGGCAGAAGAAATTACAATTTTAACATAGAAAAATGCAGAAGAAATTACAATTTGAACATGAAGAAAGGCAGAAGAAATTACAATTTTAACATAGAAAAATGCAGAAGAAATTACAATTTTAACATAGAAAAATGCAGAAGAAATTACAATTTGAACATGAAGAAAGGCAGAAGAAATTACAATTTTAACATAGAAAAATGCAGAAGAAATTACAATTTGAACATGAAGAAAGGCAGAAGAAATTACAATTTTAACATAGAAAAATGCAGAAGAAATTACAATTTGAACATGAAGAAAGGCAGAAGAAATTACAATTTTAACATAGAAAAATGCAGAAGAAATTACAATTTGAACATGAAGAAAGGCAGAAGAAATTACAATTTTAACATAGAAAAATGCAGAAGAAATTACAATTTGAACATGAAGAAAGGCAGAAGAAATTACAATTTTAACATAGAAAAATGCAGAAGAAATTACAATTTGAACATGAAGAAAGGCAGAAGAAATTACAATTTTAACATAGAAAAATGCAGAAGAAATTACAATTTGAACATGAAGAAAGGCAGAAGAAATTACAATTTGAACATAGAAAAATGCAGAAGAAATTACAATTTGAACATGAAGAAAGGCAGAAGAAATTACAATTTTAACATAGAAAAATGCAGAAGAAATTACAATTTGAACATGAAGAAAGGCAGAAGAAATTACAATTTTAACATAGAAAAATGCAGAAGAAATTACAATTTGAACATGAAGAAAGGCAGAAGAAATTACAATTTGAACATGAAGAAAGGCAGAAGAAATTACAATTTTAACATAGAAAAAGGCAGAAGAAATTACAATTTGAACATGAAGAAAGGCAGAAGAAATTACAATTTGAACATAATGAAAGGCAGAAGAAATTACAATTTGAACATGAAGAAAGGCAGAAGAAATTACAATTTTAACATAGAACAATGCAGAAGAAATTACAATTTGAACATGAAGAAAGGCAGAAGAAATTACAATTTGAACATGAAGAAAGGCAGAAGAAATTACAATTTTAACATAGAAAAAGGCAGAAGAAATTACAATTTGAACATGAAGAAAGGCAGAAGAAATTACAATTTTAACATAGAAAAATGCAGAAGAAATTACAATTTGAACATGAAGAAAGGCAGAAGAAATTACAATTTTAACATAGAAAAATGCAGAAGAAATTACAATTTGAACATGAAGAAAGGCAGAAGAAATTACAATTTTAACATAGAAAAATGCAGAAGAAATTACAATTTGAACATGAAGAAAGGCAGAAGAAATTACAATTTTAACATGAAGAAAGGCAGAAGAAATTACAATTTTAACATAGAAAAATGCAGAAGAAATTACAATTTGAACATGAAGAAAGGCAGAAGAAATTACAATTTTAACATAGAAAAATGCAGAAGAAATTACAATTTGAACATGAAGAAAGGCAGAAGAAATTACAATTTTAACATAGAAAAATGCAGAAGAAATTACAATTTGAACATGAAGTTAGGCAGAAGAAATTACAATTTTAACATAGAAAAATGCAGAAGAAATTACAATTTGAACATGAAGAAAGGCAGAAGAAATTACAATTTTAACATAGAAAAATGCAGAAGAAATTACAATTTGAACATGAAGAAAGGCAGAAGAAATTACAATTTTAACATAGAAAAATGCAGAAGAAATTACAATTTGAACATGAAGAAAGGCAGAAGAAATTACAATTTTAACATAGAAAAATGCAGAAGAAATTACAATTTGAACATGAAGAAAGGCAGAAGAAATTACAATTTGAACATGAAGAAAGGCAGAAGAAATTACAATTTTAACATAGAAAAATGCAGAAGAAATTACAATTTGAACATGAAGAAAGGCAGAAGAAATTACAATTTTAACATAGAAAAATGCAGAAGAAATTACAATTTGAACATGAAGAAAGGCAGAAGAAATTACAATTTTAACATGAAGAAAGGCAGAAGAAATTACAATTTTAACATAGAAAAATGCAGAAGAAATTACAATTTGAACATGAAGAAAGGCAGAAGAAATTACAATTTTAACATAGAAAAATGCAGAAGAAATTACAATTTTAACATAGAAAAAATGCAGAAGAAATTACAATTTTAACATGAAGAAAGGCAGAAGAAATTACAATTTTAACATAGAAAAATGCAGAAGAAATTACAATGTGAACATGAAGAAAGGCAGAAGAAATTACAATTTTAACATAGAAAAATGCAGAAGAAATTACAATTTTAACATGAAGAAAGGCAGAAGAAATTACAATTTGAACATGAAGAAAGGCAGAAGAAATTACAATTTTAACATAGAAAAATGCAGAAGAAATTACAATTTTAACATAGAAAAATGCAGAAGAAATTACAATTTGAACATGAAGAAAGGCAGAAGAAATTACAATTTTAACATAGAAAAATGCAGAAGAAATTACAATTTGAACATGAAGAAAGGCAGAAGAAATTACAATTTTAACATAGAAAAAGGCAGAAGAAATTACAATTTTAACATGAAGAAAGGCAGAAGAAATTACAATTTTAACATAGAAAAATGCAGAAGAAATTACAATTTGAACATGAAGAAAGGCAGAAGAAATTACAATTTTAACATAGAAAAATGCAGAAGAAATTACAATTTTAACATGAAGAAAGGCAGAAGAAATTACAATTTGAACATGAAGAAAGGCAGAAGAAATTACAATTTTAACATAGAAAAATGCAGAAGAAATTACAATTTGAACATGAAGAAAGGCAGAAGAAATTACAATTTTAACATAGAAAAATGCAGAAGAAATTACAATTTGAACATGAAGAAAGGCAGAAGAAATTACAATTTTAACATAGAAAAATGCAGAAGAAATTACAATTTGAACATGAAGTTAGGCAGAAGAAATTACAATTTTAACATAGAAAAATGCAGAAGAAATTACAATTTTAACATAGAAAAATGCAGAAGAAATTACAATTTGAACATGAAGAAAGGCAGAAGAAATTACAATTTTAACATGAAGAAAGGCAGAAGAAATTACAATTTGAACATGAAGAAAGGCAGAAGAAATTACAATTTTAACATAGAAAAATGCAGAAGAAATTACAATTTTAACATAGAAAAATGCAGAAGAAATTACAATTTGAACATGAAGAAAGGCAGAAGAAATTACAATTTTAACATAGAAAAATGCAGAAGAAATTACAATTTGAACATGAAGAAAGGCAGAAGAAATTACAATTTTAACATAGAAAAATGCAGAAGAAATTACAATTTGAACATGAAGAAAGGCAGAAGAAATTACAATTTTAACATAGAAAAATGCAGAAGAAATTACAATTTGAACATGAAGAAAGGCAGAAGAAATTACAATTTGAACATGAAGAAAGGCAGAAGAAATTACAATTTGAACATGAAGAAAGGCAGAAGAAATTACAATTTGAACATGAAGAAAGGCAGAAGAAATTACAATTTTAACATGAAGAAAGGCAGAAGAAATTACAATTTTAACATGAAGAAAGGCAGAAAAAATTACAATTTTAACATGAAGAAAGGCAGAAAAAATTACAATTTTAACATAGAAAAATGCAGAAGAAATTACAATTTGAACATGAAGAAAGGCAGAAGAAATTACAATTTTAACATAGAAAAATGCAGAAGAAATTACAATTTGAACATGAAGAAAGGCAGAAGAAATTACAATTTGAACATGAAGAAAGGCAGAAGAAATTACAATTTTAACATGAAGAAAGGCAGAAGAAATTACAATTTGAACATGAAGAAAGGCAGAAGAAATTACAATTTTAACATGAAGAAAGGCAGAAGAAATTACAATTTTAACATGAAGAAAGGCAGAAGAAAATTACAATTTTAACATAGAAAAATGCAGAAGAAATTACAATTTGAACATGAAGAAAGGCAGAAGAAATTACAATTTTAACATAGAAAAATGCAGAAGAAATTACAATTTGAACATGAAGAAAGGCAGAAGAAATTACAATTTTAACATGAAGAAAGGCAGAATAAATTACAATTTTAACATAGAAAAATGCAGAAGAAATTACAATTTGAACATGAAGAAAGGCAGAAGAAATTACAATTTTAACATAGAAAAATGCAGAAGAAATTACAATTTGAACATGAAGAAAGGCAGAAGAAATTACAATTTT
The DNA here is from genome assembly GCF_053919585.1 of Euprymna scolopes. Taxonomy (NCBI): domain Eukaryota; kingdom Metazoa; phylum Mollusca; class Cephalopoda; order Sepiida; family Sepiolidae; genus Euprymna; species Euprymna scolopes. Next base: position 24,398 of record NW_027633269.1, read on the forward strand.
AACATAGAAAAATGCAGAAGAAATTACAATTTGAACATGAAGAAAGGCAGAAGAAATTACAATTTTAACATAGAAAAATGCAGAAGAAATTACAATTTGAACATGAAGAAAGGCAGAAGAAATTACAATTTGAACATGAAGAAAGGCAGAAGAAATTACAATTTGAACATGAAGAAAGGCAGAAGAAATTACAATTTGAACATGAAGAAAGGCAGAAGAAATTACAATTTTAACATGAAGAAAGGCAGAAGAAATTACAATTTTAACATGAAGAAAGGCAGAAAAAATTACAATTTTAACATGAAGAAAGGCAGAAAAAATTACAATTTTAACATAGAAAAATGCAGAAGAAATTACAATTTGAACATGAAGAAAGGCAGAAGAAATTACAATTTTAACATAGAAAAATGCAGAAGAAATTACAATTTGAACATGAAGAAAGGCAGAAGAAATTACAATTTGAACATGAAGAAAGGCAGAAGAAATTACAATTTTAACATGAAGAAAGGCAGAAGAAATTACAATTTGAACATAAAGAAAGGCAGAAGAAATTACAATTTTAACATGAAGAAAGGCAGAAGAAATTACAATTTTAACATGAAGAAAGGCAGAAAAAATTACAATTTTAACATAGAAAAATGCAGAAGAAATTACAATTTGAACATGAAGAAAGGCAGAAGAAATTACAATTTTAACATAGAAAAATGCAGAAGAAATTACAATTTGAACATGAAGAAAGGCAGAAGAAATTACAATTTTAACATGAAGAAAGGCAGAATAAATTACAATTTTAACATAGAAAAATGCAGAAGAAATTACAATTTGAACATGAAGAAAGGCAGAAGAAATTACAATTTTAACATAGAAAAATGCAGAAGAAATTACAATTTGAACATGAAGAAAGGCAGAAGAAATTACAATTTTAACATAGAAAAATGCAGAAGAAATTACAATTTGAACATGAAGTTAGGCAGAAGAAATTACAATTTTAACATAGAAAAATGCAGAAGAAATTACAATTTGAACATGACGAAAGGCAGAAGAAATTACAATTTTAACATAGAAAAATGCAGAAGAAATTACAATTTGAACATGAAGAAAGGCAGAAGAAATTACAATTTTAACATAGAAAAATGCAGAAGAAATTACAATTTGAACATGAAGAAAGGCAGAAGAAATTACAATTTTAACATAGAAAAATGCAGAAGAAATTACAATTTGAACATGAAGAAAGGCAGAAGAAATTACAATTTTAACATGAAGAAAGGCAGAAGAAATTACAATTTTAACATAGAAAAATGCAGAAGAAATTACAATTTGAACATGAAGAAAGGCAGAAGAAATTACAATTTTAACAAAGAAAAATGCAGAAGAAATTACAATTTTAACATAGAAAAATGCAGAAGAAATTACAATTTGAACATGAAGAAAGGCAGAAGAAATTACAATTTTAACATAGAAAAATGCAGAAGAAATTACAATTTGAACATGAAGAAAGGCAGAAGAAATTACAATTTTAACATAGAAAAATGCAGAAGAAATTACAATTTTAACATGAAGAAAGGCAGAAGAAATTACAATTTGAACATGAAGAAAGGCAGAAGAAATTACAATTTGAACCTGAAGAAAGGCAGAAGAAATTACAATTTGAACATGAAGAAAGGCAGAAGAAATTACAATTTTAACATAGAAAAATGCAGAAGAAATTACAATTTGAACATGAAGAAAGGCAGAAGAAATTACAATTTTAACATAGAAAAATGCAGAAGAAATTACAATTTGAACATGAAGAAAGGCAGAAGAAATTACAATTTTAACATAGAAAAATGCAGAAGAAATTACAATTTGAACATGAAGAAAGGCAGAAGAAATTACAATTTTAACATAGAAAAATGCAGAAGAAATTACAATTTGAACATGAAGAAAGGCAGAAGAAATTACAATTTTAACATAGAAAAATGCAGAAGAAATTACAATTTGAACATGAAGAAAGGCAGAAGAAATTACAATTTGAACATGAAGAAAGGCAGAAGAAATTACAATTTGAACCTGAAGAAAGGCAGAAGAAATTACAATTTGAACATGAAGAAAGGCAGAAGAAATTACAATTTTAACATAGAAAAATGCAGAAGAAATTACAATTTGAACATGAAGAAAGGCAGAAGAAATTACAATTTTAACATAGAAAAATGCAGAAGAAATTACAATTTGAACATGAAGAAAGGCAGAAGAAATTACAATTTTAACATAGAAAAATGCAGAAGAAATTACAATTTGAACATGAAGAAAGGCAGAAGAAATTACAATTTTAACATAGAAAAATGCAGAAGAAATTACAATTTGAACATGAAGAAAGGCAGAAGAAATTACAATTTGAACATGAAGAAAGGCAGAAGAAATTACAATTTTAACATAGAAAAATGCAGAAGAAATTACAATTTGAACATGAAGAAAGGCAGAAGAAATTACAATTTTAACATAGAAAAATGCAGAAGAAATTACAATTTGAACATGAAGAAAGGCAGAAGAAATTACAATTTTAACATAGAAAAATGCAGAAGAAATTACAATTTGAACATGAAGAAAGGCAGAAGAAATTACAATTTTAACATAGAAAAATGCAGAAGAAATTACAATTTGAACATGAAGAAAGGCAGAAGAAATTACAATTTGAACATGAAGAAAGGCAGAAGAAATTAAAATTTTAACATGAAGAAAGGCAGAAGAAATTACAATTTGAACATGAAGAAAGGCAGAAGAAATTACAATTTGAACATGAAGAAAGGCAGAAGAAATTACAATTTGAACATGAAGAAAGGCAGAAGAAATTACAATTTTAACATAGAAAAATGCAGAAGAAATTACAATTTGAACATGAAGAAAGGCAGAAGAAATTACAATTTTAACATAGAAAAATGCAGAAGAAATTACAATTTGAACATGAAGAAAGGCAGAAGAAATTACAATTTTAACATAGAAAAATGCAGAAGAAATTACAATTTGAACATGAAGAAAGGCAGAAGAAATTACAATTTTAACATAGAAAAATGCAGAAGAAATTACAATTTGAACATGAAGAAAGGCAGAAGAAATTACAATTTGAACATGAAGAAAGGCAGAAGAAATTAAAATTTTAACATGAAGAAAGGCAGAAGAAATTACAATTTGAACATGAAGAAAGGCAGAAGAAATTACAATTTTAACATAGAAAAATGCAGAAGAAATTACAATTTGAACATGAAGAAAGGCAGAAGAAATTACAATTTGAACATAGAAAAATGCAGAAGAAATTACAATTTGAACATGAAGAAAGGCAGAAGAAATTACAATTTTAACATAGAAAAATGCAGAAGAAATTACAATTTGAACATGAAGAAAGGCAGAAGAAATTACAATTTGAACATGAAGAAAGGCAGAAGAAATTACAATTTTAACATAGAAAAATGCAGAAGAAATTACAATTTGAACATGAAGAAAGGCAGAAGAAATTACAATTTTAACATAGAAAAATGCAGAAGAAATTACAATTTGAACATGAAGAAAGGCAGAAGAAATTACAATTTTAACATAGAAAAATGCAGAAGAAATTACAATTTGAACATGAAGAAAGGCAGAAGAAATTACAATTTGAACATGAAGAAAGGCAGAAGAAATTACAATTTTAACATAGAAAAATGCAGAAGAAATTACAATTTGAACATGAAGAAAGGCAGAAGAAATTACAATTTGAACATGAAGAAAGGCAGAAGAAATTACAATTTGAACATGAAGAAAGGCAGAAGAAATTACAATTTGAAAATGAAGAAAGGCAGAAGAAATTACAATTTGAACATGAAGAAAGGCAGAAGAAATTACAATTTGAACATGAAGAAAGACAGAAGAAATTACAATTTTAACATAGAAAAATGCAGAAGAAATTACAATTTGAACATGAAGAAAGGCAGAAGAAATTACAATTTGAACATGAAGAAAGGCAGAAGAAATTACAATTTGAACATGAAGAAAGGCAGAAGAAATTACAATTTGAACATGAAGAAAGGCAGAAGAAATTACAATTTGAACATGAAGAAAGACAGAAGAAATTACAATTTTAACATAGAAAAATGCAGAAGAAATTACAATTTGAACATGAAGAAAGGCAGAAGAAATTACAATTTGAACATGAAGAAAGGCAGAAGAAATTACAATTTGAACATGAAGAAAGACAGAAGAAATTACAATTTTAACATAGAAAAATGCAGAAGAAATTACAATTTGAACATGAAGAAAGGCAGAAGAAATTACAATTTGAACATGAAGAAAGGCAGAAGAAATTACAATTTTAACATAGAAAAATGCAGAAGAAATTACAATTTGAACATGAAGAAAGGCAGAAGAAATTACAATTTGAACATAGAAAAATGCAGAAGAAATTACAATTTGAACATGAAGAAAGGCAGAAGAAATTACAATTTTAACATAGAAAAATGCAGAAGAAATTACAATTTGAACATGAAGAAAGGCAGAAGAAATTACAATTTGAACATGAAGAAAGGCAGAAGAAATTACAATTTTAACATAGAAAAATGCAGAAGAAATTACAATTTGAACATGAAGAAAGGCAGAAGAAATTACAATTTGAACATGAAGAAAGGCAGAAGAAATTACAATTTGAACATGAAGAAAGGCAGAAGAAATTACAATTTGAAAATGAAGAAAGGCAGAAGAAATTACAATTTGAACATGAAGAAAGGCAGAAGAAATTACAATTTGAACATGAAGAAAGACAGAAGAAATTACAATTTTAACATAGAAAAATGCAGAAGAAATTACAATTTGAACATGAAGAAAGGCAGAAGAAATTACAATTTGAACATGAAGAAAGGCAGAAGAAATTACAATTTGAACATGAAGAAAGGCAGAAGAAATTACAATTTGAACATGAAGAAAGGCAGAAGAAATTACAATTTTAACATAGAAAAATGCAGAAGAAATTACAATTTTAACATAGAAAAATGCAGAAGAAATTACAATTTTAACATAGAAAAATGCAGAAGAAATTACAATTTTAACATAGAAAAATGCAGAAAAAATTACAATTTGAACATGAAGAAAGGCAGAAGAAATTACAATTTGAACATGAAGAAAGGCAGAAGAAATTACAATTTTAACATAGAAAAATGCAGAAGAAATTACAATTTGAACATGAAGAAAGACAGAAGAAATTACAATTTTAACATAGAAAAATGCAGCAGAAATTACAATTTGAACATGAAGAAAGGCAGAAGAAATTACAATTTGAACATGAAGAAAGGCAGAAGAAATTACAATTTGAACATGAAGAAAGGCAGAAGAAATTACAATTTTAACATAGAAAAATGCAGAAGAAATTACAATTTGAACATGAAGAAAGGCAGAAGAAATTACAATTTTAACATAGAAAAATGCAGAAGAAATTACAATTTGAACATGAAGAAAGGCAGAAGAAATTACAATTTTAACATAGAAAAATGCAGCAGAAATTACAATTTGAACATGAAGAAAGGCAGAAGAAATTACAATTTTAACATAGAAAAATGCAGCAGAAATTACAATTTGAACATGAAGAAAGGCAGAAGAAATTACAATTTGAACATGAAGAAAGGCAGAAGAAATTACAATTTGAACATGAAGAAAGGCAGAAGAAATTACAATTTTAACATAGAAAAATGCAGAAGAAATTACAATTTGAACATGAAGAAAGGCAGAAGAAATTACAATTTGAACATGAAGAAAGGCAGAAGAAATTACAATTTTAACATAGAAAAATGCAGAAGAAATTACAATTTGAACATGAAGAAAGGCAGAAGAAATTACAATTTTAACATAGAAAAATGCAGAAGAAATTACAATTTGAACATGAAGAAAGGCAGAAGAAATTACAATTTTAACATAGAAAAATGCAGAAGAAATTACAATTTGAACATGAAGAAAGGCAGAAGAAATTACAATTTTAACATAGAAAAATGCAGAAGAAATTACAATTTGAACATGAAGAAAGGCAGAAGAAATTACAATTTGAACATGAAGAAAGGCAGAAGAAATTACAATTTGAACATGAAGAAAGGCAGAAGAAATTACAATTTGAACATGAAGAAAGGCAGAAGAAACTACAATTTGAACATGAAGAAAGGCAGAAGAAATTAAAATTTTAACATGAAGAAAGGCAGAAGAAATTACAATTTGAACATGAAGAAAGGCAGAAGAAATTACAATTTTAACATAGAAAAATGCAGAAGAAATTACAATTTGAACATGAAGAAAGGCAGAAGAAATTACAATTTTAACATAGAAAAATGCAGAAGAAATTACAATTTGAACATGAAGAAAGGCAGAAGAAATTACAATTTTAACATAGAAAAATGCAGCAGAAATTACAATTTGAACATGAAGAAAGGCAGAAGAAATTACAATTTGAACATGAAGAAAGGCAGAAGAAATTACAATTTGAACATGAAGAAAGGCAGAAGAAATTACAATTTTAACATAGAAAAATGCAGAAGAAATTACAATTTGAACATGAAGAAAGGCAGAAGAAATTACAATTTTAACATAGAAAAATGCAGCAGAAATTACAATTTGAACATGAAGAAAGGCAGAAGAAATTACAATTTGAACATGAAGAAAGGCAGAAGAAATTACAATTTTAACATAGAAAAATGCAGAAGAAATTACAATTTGAACATGAAGAAAGGCAGAAGAAATTACAATTTTAACATAGAAAAATGCAGAAGAAATTACAATTTGAACATGAAGAAAGGCAGAAGAAATTACAATTTTAACATAGAAAAATGCAGCAGAAATTACAATTTGAACATGAAGAAAGGCAGAAGAAATTACAATTTGAACATGAAGAAAGGCAGAAGAAATTACAATTTTAACATAGAAAAATGCAGAAGAAATTACAATTTGAACATGAAGAAAGGCAGAAGAAATTACAATTTTAACATAGAAAAATGCAGCAGAAATTACAATTTGAACATGAAGAAAGGCAGAAGAAATTACAATTTGAACATGAAGAAAGGCAGAAGAAATTATTATTTTAACATAGAAAAATGCAGAAGAAATTACAATTTGAACATGAAGAAAGGCAGAAGAAATTAAAATTTTAACATGAAGAAAGGCAGAAGAAATTACAATTTGAACATGAAGAAAGGCAGAAGAAATTACAATTTTAACATAGAAAAATGCAGAAGAAATTACAATTTGAACATGAAGAAAGGCAGAAGAAATTACAATTTTAACATAGAAAAATGCAGAAGAAATTACAATTTGAACATGAAGAAAGGCAGAAGAAATTACAATTTGAACATGAAGAAAGGCAGAAGAAATTACAATTTGAACATGAAGAAAGGCAGAAGAAATTACAATTTGAAAATGAAGAAAGGCAGAAGAAATTACAATTTGAACATGAAGAAAGGCAGAAGTAATTAAAATTTTAACATGAAGAAAGGCAGAAGAAATTACAATTTGAACATGAAGAAAGGCAGAAGAAATTACAATTTTAACATAGAAAAATGCAGAAGAAATTACAATTTGAACATGAAGAAAGGCAGAAGAAATTACAATTTTAACATAGAAAAATGCAGAAGAAATTACAATTTGAACATGAAGAAAGGCAGAAGAAATTACAATTTTAACATGAAGAAAGGCAGAAGAAATTACAATTTTAACATAGAAAAATGCAGAAGAAATTACAATTTGAACATGAAGAAAGGCAGAAGAAATTACAATTTGAACATGAAGAAAGGCAGAAGAAATTACAATTTTAACATGAAGAAAGGCAGAAGAAATTACAATTTTAACATAGAAAAATGCAGCAGAAATTACAATTTGAACATGAAGAAAGGCAGAAGAAATTACAATTTGAACATGAAGAAAGGCAGAAGAAATTACAATTTGAACATGAAGAAAGGCAGAAGAAATTACAATTTTAACATGAAGAAAGGCAGAAGAAATTACAATTTTAACATAGAAAAATGCAGCAGAAATTACAATTTGAACATGAAGAAAGGCAGAAGAAATTACAATTTGAACATGAAGAAAGGCAGAAGAAATTACAATTTTAACATAGAAAAATGCAGAAGAAATTACAATTTGAACATGAAGAAAGGCAGAAGAAATTACAATTTGAACATGAAGAAAGGCAGAAGAAATTACAATTTTAACATGAAGAAAGGCAGAAGAAATTACAATTTTAACATAGAAAAATGCAGCAGAAATTACAATTTGAACATGAAGAAAGGCAGAAGAAATTACAATTTGAACATGAAGAAAGGCAGAAGAAATTACAAGTTTAACATAGAAAAATGCAGAAGAAATTACAATTTGAACATGAAGAAAGGCAGAAGAAATTACAATTTGAACATGAAGAAAGGCAGAAGAAATTACAATTTGAACATGAAGAAAGGCAGAAGAAATTACAATTTGAACATGAAGAAAGGCAGAAGAAATTACAATTTTAACATGAAGAAAGGCAGAAGAAATTACAATTTTAACATAGAAAAATGCAGCAGAAATTACAATTTGAACATGAAGAAAGGCAGAAGAAATTACAATTTGAACATGAAGAAAGGCAGAAGAAATTACAATTTTAACATAGAAAAATGCAGAAGAAATTACAATTTTAACATGAAGAAAGGCAGAAGAAATTACAATTTGAACATGAAGAAAGGCAGAAGAAATTACAATTTGAACATGAAGAAAGGCAGAAGAAATTACAATTTTAACATGAAGAAAGGCAGAAGAAATTACAATTTTAACATAGAAAAATGCAGCAGAAATTACAATTTGAACATGAAGAAAGGCAGAAGAAATTACAATTTGAACATGAAGAAAGGCAGAAGAAATTACAATTTTAACATAGAAAAATGCAGAAGAAATTACAATTTGAACATGAAGAAAGGCAGAAGAAATTACAATTTGAACATGAAGAAAGGCAGAAGAAATTACAATTTTAACATGAAGAAAGGCAGAAGAAATTACAATTTTAACATAGAAAAATGCAGCAGAAATTACAATTTGAACATGAAGAAAGGCAGAAGAAATTACAATTTGAACATGAAGAAAGGCAGAAGAAATTACAATTTGAACATGAAGAAAGGCAGAAGAAATTACAATTTTAACATGAAGAAAGGCAGAAGAAATTACAATTTTAACATAGAAAAATGCAGCAGAAATTACAATTTGAACATGAAGAAAGGCAGAAGAAATTACAATTTGAACATGAAGAAAGGCAGAAGAAATTACAATTTTAACATAGAAAAATGCAGAAGAAATTACAATTTGAACATGAAGAAAGGCAGAAGAAATTACAATTTTAACATAGAAAAATGCAGAAGAAATTACAATTTGAACATGAAGAAAGGCAGAAGAAATTACAATTTGAACATGAAGAAAGGCAGAAGAAATTACAATTTGAACATGAAGAAAGGCAGAAGAAATTACAATTTGAAAATGAAGAAAGGCAGAAGAAATTACAATTTGAACATGAAGAAAGGCAGAAGAAATTAAAATTTTAACATGAAGAAAGGCAGAAGAAATTACAATTTGAACATGAAGAAAGGCAGAAGAAATTACAATTTTAACATAGAAAAATGCAGAAGAAATTACAATTTGAACATGAAGAAAGGCAGAAGAAATTACAATTTTAACATAGAAAAATGCAGAAGAAATTACAATTTGAACATGAAGAAAGGCAGAAGAAATTACAATTTTAACATAGAAAAATGCAGCAGAAATTACAATTTGAACATGAAGAAAGGCAGAAGAAATTACAATTTGAACATGAAGAAAGGCAGAAGAAATTACAATTTGAACATGAAGAAAGGCAGAAGAAATTACAATTTTAACATAGAAAAATGCAGAAGAAATTACAATTTGAACATGAAGAAAGGCAGAAGAAATTACAATTTTAACATAGAAAAATGCAGCAGAAATTACAATTTGAACATGAAGAAAGGCAGAAGAAATTACAATTTGAACATGAAGAAAGGCAGAAGAAATTACAATTTTAACATAGAAAAATGCAGAAGAAATTACAATTTGAACATGAAGAAAGGCAGAAGAAATTACAATTTTAACATAGAAAAATGCAGAAGAAATTACAATTTGAACATGAAGAAAGGCAGAAGAAATTACAATTTTAACATAGAAAAATGCAGCAGAAATTACAATTTGAACATGAAGAAAGGCAGAAGAAATTACAATTTGAACATGAAGAAAGGCAGAAGAAATTACAATTTGAACATGAAGAAAGGCAGAAGAAATTACAATTTTAACATAGAAAAATGCAGAAGAAATTACAATTTGAACATGAAGAAAGGCAGAAGAAATTACAATTTTAACATAGAAAAATGCAGCAGAAATTACAATTTGAACATGAAGAAAGGCAGAAGAAATTACAATTTGAACATGAAGAAAGGCAGAAGAAATTACAATTTGAACATGAAGAAAGGCAGAAGAAATTACAATTTTAACATAGAAAAATGCAGAAGAAATTACAATTTGAACATGAAGAAAGGCAGAAGAAATTACAATTTTAACATAGAAAAATGCAGAAGAAATTACAATTTGAACATGAAGAAAGGCAGAAGAAATTACAATTTGAACATGAAGAAAGGCAGAAGAAATTACAATTTGAACATGAAGAAAGGCAGAAGAAATTACAATTTTAACATAGAAAAATGCAGAAGAAATTACAATTTGAACATGAAGAAAGGCAGAAGAAATTACAATTTTAACATAGAAAAATGCAGCAGAAATTACAATTTGAACATGAAGAAAGGCAGAAGAAATTACAATTTGAACATGAAGAAAGGCAGAAGAAATTACAATTTGAACATGAAGAAAGGCAGAAGAAATTACAATTTTAACATAGAAAAATGCAGAAGAAATTACAATTTGAACATGAAGAAAGGCAGAAGAAATTACAATTTTAACATAGAAAAATGCAGCAGAAATTACAATTTGAACATGAAGAAAGGCAGAAGAAATTACAATTTGAACATGAAGAAAGGCAGAAGAAATTACAATTTTAACATAGAAAAATGCAGAAGAAATTACAATTTGAACATGAAGAAAGGCAGAAGAAATTACAATTTTAACATAGAAAAATGCAGAAGAAATTACAATTTGAACATGAAGAAAGGCAGAAGAAATTACAATTTTAACATAGAAAAATGCAGCAGAAATTACAATTTGAACATGAAGAAAGGCAGAAGAAATTACAATTTGAACATGAAGAAAGGCAGAAGAAATTACAATTTGAACATGAAGAAAGGCAGAAGAAATTACAATTTTAACATAGAAAAATGCAGAAGAAATTACAATTTGAACATGAAGAAAGGCAGAAGAAATTACAATTTTAACATAGAAAAATGCAGCAGAAATTACAATTTGAACATGAAGAAAGGCAGAAGAAATTACAATTTGAACATGAAGAAAGGCAGAAGAAATTACAATTTGAACATGAAGAAAGGCAGAAGAAATTACAATTTTAACATAGAAAAATGCAGAAGAAATTACAATTTGAACATGAAGAAAGGCAGAAGAAATTACAATTTTAACATAGAAAAATGCAGCAGAAATTACAATTTGAACATGAAGAAAGGCAGAAGAAATTACAATTTGAACATGAAGAAAGGCAGAAGAAATTACAATTTTAACATAGAAAAATGCAGAAGAAATTACAATTTGAACATGAAGAAAGGCAGAAGAAATTACAATTTTAACATAGAAAAATGCAGAAGAAATTACAATTTGAACATGAAGAAAGGCAGAAGAAATTACAATTTTAACATAGAAAAATGCAGCAGAAATTACAATTTGAACATGAAGAAAGGCAGAAGAAATTACAATTTGAACATGAAGAAAGGCAGAAGAAATTACAATTTTAACATAGAAAAATGCAGAAGAAATTACAATTTGAACATGAAGAAAGGCAGAAGAAATTACAATTTTAACATAGAAAAATGCAGCAGAAATTACAATTTGAACATGAAGAAAGGCAGAAGAAATTACAATTTGAACATGAAGAAAGGCAGAAGAAATTACAATTTGAACATGAAGAAAGGCAGAAGAAATTACAATTTTAACATAGAAAAATGCAGAAGAAATTACAATTTGAACATGAAGAAAGGCAGAAGAAATTACAATTTTAACATAGAAAAATGCAGCAGAAATTACAATTTGAACATGAAGAAAGGCAGAAGAAATTACAATTTGAACATGAAGAAAGGCAGAAGAAATTACAATTTTAACATAGAAAAATGCAGAAGAAATTACAATTTGAACATGAAGAAAGGCAGAAGAAATTACAATTTTAACATAGAAAAATGCAGAAGAAATTACAATTTGAACATGAAGAAAGGCAGAAGAAATTACAATTTGAACATGAAGAAAGGCAGAAGAAATTACAATTTTAACATAGAAAAATGCAGAAGAAATTACAATTTGAACATGAAGAAAGGCAGAAGAAATTACAATTTTAACATAGAAAAATGCAGAAGAAATTACAATTTGAACATGAAGAAAGGCAGAAGAAATTACAATTTTAACATAGAAAAATGCAGAAGAAATTACAATTTGAACATGAAGAAAGGCAGAAGAAATTACAATTTGAACATGAAGAAAGGCAGAAGAAATTACAATTTGAAAATGAAGAAAGGCAGAAGAAATTACAATTTGAACATGAAGAAAGGCAGAAGAAATTACAATTTTAACATAGAAAAATGCAGAAGAAATTACAATTTGAACATGAAGAAAGGCAGAAGAAATTACAATTTGAACATGAAGAAAGGCAGAAGAAATTACAATTTTAACATAGAAAAATGCAGAAGAAATTACAATTTGAACATGAAGAAAGGCAGAAGAAATTACAATTTGAACATGAAGAAAGGCAGAAGAAATTACAATTTTAACATAGAAAAATGCAGAAGAAATTACAATTTGAACATGAAGAAAGGCAGAAGAAATTACAATTTTAACATAGAAAAATGCAGAAGAAATTACAATTTGAACATGAAGAAAGGCAGAAGAAATTACAATTTTAACATAGAAAAATGCAGAAGAAATTACAATTTGAACATGAAGAAAGCCAGAAGAAATTACAATTTGAACATGAAGAAAGGCAGAAGAAATTACAATTTGAAAATGAAGAAAGGCAGAAGAAATTACAATTTGAACATGAAGAAAGGCAGAAGAAATTAAAATTTTAACATGAAGAAAGGCAGAAGAAATTACAATTTGAACATGAAGAAAGGCAGAAGAAATTACAATTTTAACATAGAAAAATGCAGAAGAAATTACAATTTGAACATGAAGAAAGGCAGAAGAAATTACAATTTTAACATAGAAAAATGCAGCAGAAATTACAATTTGAACATGAAGAAAGGCAGAAGAAATTACAATTTGAACATGAAGAAAGGCAGAAGAAATTACAATTTGAACATGAAGAAAGGCAGAAGAAATTACAATTTTAACATAGAAAAATGCAGAAGAAATTACAATTTGAACATGAAGAAAGGCAGAAGAAATTACAATTTGAACATGAAGAAAGGCAGAAGAAATTACAATTTGAAAATGAAGAAAGGCAGAAGAAATTACAATTTGAACATGAAGAAAGGCAGAAGAAATTACAATTTTAACATAGAAAAATGCAGAAGAAATTACAATTTGAACATGAAGAAAGGCAGAAGAAATTACAATTTGAACATGAAGAAAGGCAGAAGAAATTACAATTTTAACATAGAAAAATGCAGAAGAAATTACAATTTGAACATGAAGAAAGGCAGAAGAAATTACAATTTGAACATGAAGAAAGGCAGAAGAAATTACAATTTTAACATAGAAAAATGCAGAAGAAATTACAATTTGAACATGAAGAAAGGCAGAAGAAATTACAATTTTAACATAGAAAAATGCAGAAGAAATTACAATTTGAACATGAAGAAAGGCAGAAGAAATTACAATTTTAACATAGAAAAATGCAGAAGAAATTACAATTTGAACATGAAGAAAGGCAGAAGAAATTACAATTTGAACATGAAGAAAGGCAGAAGAAATTACAATTTGAAAATGAAGAAAGGCAGAAGAAATTACAATTTGAACATGAAGAAAGGCAGAAGAAATTAAAATTTTAACATGAAGAAAGGCAGAAGAAATTACAATTTGAACATGAAGAAAGGCAGAAGAAATTACAATTTTAACATAGAAAAATGCAGAAGAAATTACAATTTGAACACGAAGAAAGGCAGAAGAAATTACAATTTTAACATAGAAAAATGCAGCAGAAATTACAATTTGAACATGAAGAAAGGCAGAAGAAATTACAATTTGAACATGAAGAAAGGCAGAAGAAATTACAATTTGAACATGAAGAAAGGCAGAAGAAATTACAATTTTAACATAGAAAAATGCAGAAGAAATTACAATTTGAACATGAAGAAAGGCAGAAGAAATTACAATTTGAACATGAAGAAAGGCAGAAGAAATTACAATTTGAAAATGAAGAAAGGCAGAAGAAATTACAATTTGAACATGAAGAAAGGCAGAAGAAATTACAATTTTAACATAGAAAAATGCAGAAGAAATTACAATTTGAACATGAAGAAAGGCAGAAGAAATTACAATTTGAACATGAAGAAAGGCAGAAGAAATTACAATTTTAACATAGAAAAATGCAGAAGAAATTACAATTTGAACATGAAGAAAGGCAGAAGAAATTACAATTTGAACATGAAGAAAGGCAGAAGAAATTACAATTTTAACATAGAAAAATGCAGAAGAAATTACAATTTGAACATGAAGAAAGGCAGAAGAAATTACAATTTTAACATAGAAAAATGCAGAAGAAATTACAATTTGAACATGAAGAAAGGCAGAAGAAATTACAATTTTAACATAGAAAAATGCAGAAGAAATTACAATTTGAACATGAAGAAAGGCAGAAGAAATTACAATTTGAACATGAAGAAAGGCAGAAGAAATTACAATTTGAAAATGAAGAAAGGCAGAAGAAATTACAATTTGAACATGAAGAAAGGCAGAAGAAATTAAAATTTTAACATGAAGAAAGGCAGAAGAAATTACAATTTGAACATGAAGAAAGGCAGAAGAAATTACAATTTTAACATAGAAAAATGCAGAAGAAATTACAATTTGAACATGAAGAAAGGCAGAAGAAATTACAATTTTAACATAGAAAAATGCAGCAGAAATTACAATTTGAACATGAAGAAAGGCAGAAGAAATTACAATTTGAACATGAAGAAAGGCAGAAGAAATTACAATTTGAACATGAAGAAAGGCAGAAGAAATTACAATTTTAACATAGAAAAATGCAGAAGAAATTACAATTTGAACATGAAGAAAGGCAGAAGAAATTACAATTTTAACATAGAAAAATGCAGCAGAAATTACAATTTGAACATGAAGAAAGGCAGAAGAAATTACAATTTGAACATGAAGAAAGGCAGAAGAAATTACAATTTTAACATGAAGAAAGGCAGAAGAAATTACAATTTTAACATAGAAAAATGCAGAAGAAATTACAATTTGAACATGAAGAAAGGCAGAAGAAATTACAATTTTAACATAGAAAAATGCAGAAGAAATTACAATTTGAACATGAAGAAAGGCAGAAGAAATTACAATTTGAACATGAAGAAAGGCAGAAGAAATTAAAATTTTAACATGAAGAAAGGCAGAAGAAATTACAATTTGAACATGAAGAAAGGCAGAAGAAATTACAATTTTAACATAGAAAAATGCAGAAGAAATTACAATTTGAACATGAAGAAAGGCAGAAGAAATTACAATTTTAACATAGAAAAATGCAGAAGAAATTACAATTTGAACATGAAGAAAGGCAGAAGAAATTACAATTTTAACATAGAAAAATGCAGCAGAAATTACAATTTGAACATGAAGAAAGGCAGAAGAAATTACAATTTGAACATGAAGAAAGGCAGAAGAAATTACAATTTGAACATGAAGAAAGGCAGAAGAAATTACAATTTTAACATAGAAAAATGCAGAAGAAATTACAATTTGAACATGAAGAAAGGCAGAAGAAATTACAATTTTAACATAGAAAAATGCAGCAGAAATTACAATTTGAACATGAAGAAAGGCAGAAGAAATTACAATTTGAACATGAAGAAAGGCAGAAGAAATTACAATTTTAACATAGAAAAATGCAGAAGAAATTACAATTTGAACATGAAGAAAGGCAGAAGAAATTACAATTTTAACATGAAGAAAGGCAGAAGAAATTACAATTTTAACATAGAAAAATGCAGAAGAAATTACAATTTGAACATGAAGAAAGGCAGAAGAAATTACAATTTGAACATGAAGAAAGGCAGAAGAAATTACAATTTTAACATGAAGAAAGGCAGAAGAAATTACAATTTTAACATAGAAAAATGCAGCAGAAATTACAATTTGAACATGAAGAAAGGCAGAAGAAATTACAATTTGAACATGAAGAAAGGCAGAAGAAATTACAATTTGAACATGAAGAAAGGCAGAAGAAATTACAATTTTAACATGAAGAAAGGCAGAAGAAATTACAATTTTAACATAGAAAAATGCAGCAGAAATTACAATTTGAACATGAAGAAAGGCAGAAGAAATTACAATTTGAACATGAAGAAAGGCAGAAGAAATTACAATTTTAACATAGAAAAATGCAGAAGAAATTACAATTTGAACATGAAGAAAGGCAGAAGAAATTACAATTTGAACATGAAGAAAGGCAGAAGAAATTACAATTTTAACATGAAGAAAGGCAGAAGAAATTACAATTTTAACATAGAAAAATGCAGCAGAAATTACAATTTGAACATGAAGAAAGGCAGAAGAAATTACAATTTGAACATGAAGAAAGGCAGAAGAAATTACAATTTGAACATGAAGAAAGGCAGAAGAAATTACAATTTTAACATGAAGAAAGGCAGAAGAAATTACAATTTTAACATAGAAAAATGCAGCAGAAATTACAATTTGAACATGAAGAAAGGCAGAAGAAATTACAATTTGAACATGAAGAAAGGCAGAAGAAATTACAATTTTAACATAGAAAAATGCAGAAGAAATTACAATTTGAACATGAAGAAAGGCAGAAGAAATTACAATTTTAACATAGAAAAATGCAGCAGAAATTACAATTTGAACATGAAGAAAGGCAGAAGAAATTACAATTTGAACATGAAGAAAGGCAGAAGAAATTACAATTTGAACATGAAGAAAGGCAGAAGAAATTACAATTTGAAAATGAAGAAAGGCAGAAGAAATTACAATTTGAACATGAAGAAAGGCAGAAGAAATTAAAATTTGAACATGAAGAAAGGCAGAAGAAATTACAATTTGAACATGAAGAAAGGCAGAAGAAATTACAATTTTAACATAGAAAAATGCAGAAGAAATTACAATTTGAACATGAAGAAAGGCAGAAGAAATTACAATTTTAACATAGAAAAATGCAGAAGAAATTACAATTTGAACATGAAGAAAGGCAGAAGAAATTACAATTTTAACATAGAAAAATGCAGCAGAAATTACAATTTGAACATGAAGAAAGGCAGAAGAAATTACAATTTGAACATGAAGAAAGGCAGAAGAAATTACAATTTGAACATGAAGAAAGGCAGAAGAAATTACAATTTTAACATAGAAAAATGCAGAAGAAATTACAATTTGAACATGAAGAAAGGCAGAAGAAATTACAATTTTAACATAGAAAAATGCAGCAGAAATTACAATTTGAACATGAAGAAAGGCAGAAGAAATTACAATTTGAACATGAAGAAAGGCAGAAGAAATTACAATTTTAACATAGAAAAATGCAGAAGAAATTACAATTTGAACATGAAGAAAGGCAGAAGAAATTACAATTTTAACATAGAAAAATGCAGAAGAAATTACAATTTGAACATGAAGAAAGGCAGAAGAAATTACAATTTTAACATAGAAAAATGCAGCAGAAATTACAATTTGAACATGAAGAAAGGCAGAAGAAATTACAATTTGAACATGAAGAAAGGCAGAAGAAATTACAATTTGAACATGAAGAAAGGCAGAAGAAATTACAATTTTAACATAGAAAAATGCAGAAGAAATTACAATTTGAACATGAAGAAAGGCAGAAGAAATTACAATTTTAACATAGAAAAATGCAGCAGAAATTACAATTTGAACATGAAGAAAGGCAGAAGAAATTACAATTTGAACATGAAGAAAGGCAGAAGAAATTACAATTTGAACATGAAGAAAGGCAGAAGAAATTACAATTTTAACATAGAAAAATGCAGAAGAAATTACAATTTGAACATGAAGAAAGGCAGAAGAAATTACAATTTTAACATAGAAAAATGCAGAAGAAATTACAATTTGAACATGAAGAAAGGCAGAAGAAATTACAATTTGAACATGAAGAAAGGCAGAAGAAATTACAATTTGAACATGAAGAAAGGCAGAAGAAATTACAATTTTAACATAGAAAAATGCAGAAGAAATTACAATTTGAACATGAAGAAAGGCAGAAGAAATTACAATTTTAACATAGAAAAATGCAGCAGAAATTACAATTTGAACATGAAGAAAGGCAGAAGAAATTACAATTTGAACATGAAGAAAGGCAGAAGAAATTACAATTTTAACATAGAAAAATGCAGAAGAAATTACAATTTGAACATGAAGAAAGGCAGAAGAAATTACAATTTTAACATAGAAAAATGCAGCAGAAATTACAATTTGAACATGAAGAAAGGCAGAAGAAATTACAATTTGAACATGAAGAAAGGCAGAAGAAATTACAATTTGAACATGAAGAAAGGCAGAAGAAATTACAATTTTAACATAGAAAAATGCAGAAGAAATTACAATTTGAACATGAAGAAAGGCAGAAGAAATTACAATTTTAACATAGAAAAATGCAGCAGAAATTACAATTTGAACATGAAGAAAGGCAGAAGAAATTACAATTTGAACATGAAGAAAGGCAGAAGAAATTACAATTTTAACATCGAAAAATGCAGAAGAAATTACAATTTGAACATGAAGAAAGGCAGAAGAAATTACAATTTTAACATAGAAAAATGCAGAAGAAATTACAATTTGAACATGAAGAAAGGCAGAAGAAATTACAATTTGAACATGAAGAAAGGCAGAAGAAATTACAATTTTAACATAGAAAAATGCAGAAGAAATTACAATTTGAACATGAAGAAAGGCAGAAGAAATTACAATTTGAACATGAAGAAAGGCAGAAGAAATTACAATTTGAACATGAAGAAAGGCAGAAGAAATTACAATTTTAACATAGAAAAATGCAGAAGAAATTACAATTTGAACATGAAGAAAGGCAGAAGAAATTACAATTTTAACATAGAAAAATGCAGCAGAAATTACAATTTGAACATGAAGAAAGGCAGAAGAAATTACAATTTGAACATGAAGAAAGGCAGAAGAAATTACAATTTTAACATAGAAAAATGCAGAAGAAATTACAATTTGAACATGAAGAAAGGCAGAAGAAATTACAATTTTAACATAGAAAAATGCAGAAGAAATTACAATTTGACCATGAAGAAAGGCAGAAGAAATTACAATTTTAACATAGAAAAATGCAGAAGAAATTACAATTTGAACATGAAGAAAGGCAGAAGAAATTACAATTTTAACATAGAAAAATGCAGAAGAAATTACAATTTGAACATGAAGAAAGGCAGAAGAAATTACAATTTTAACATAGAAAAATGCAGCAGAAATTACAATTTGAACATGAAGAAAGGCAGAAGAAATTACAATTTGAACATGAAGAAAGGCAGAAGAAATTACAATTTGAACATGAAGAAAGGCAGAAGAAATTACAATTTTAACATAGAAAAATGCAGAAGAAATTACAATTTGAACATGAAGAAAGGCAGAAGAAATTACAATTTTAACATAGAAAAATGCAGCAGAAATTACAATTTGAACATGAAGAAAGGCAGAAGAAATTACAATTTGAACATGAAGAAAGGCAGAAGAAATTACAATTTTAACATAGAAAAATGCAGAAGAAATTACAATTTGAACATGAAGAAAGGCAGAAGAAATTACAATTTTAACATAGAAAAATGCAGCAGAAATTACAATTTGAACATGAAGAAAGGCAGAAGAAATTACAATTTGAACATGAAGAAAGGCAGAAGAAATTACAATTTGAACATGAAGAAAGGCAGAAGAAATTACAATTTTAACATAGAAAAATGCAGAAGAAATTACAATTTGAACATGAAGAAAGGCAGAAGAAATTACAATTTTAACATAGAAAAATGCAGAAGAAATTACAATTTGAACATGAAGAAAGGCAGAAGAAATTACAATTTTAACATAGAAAAATGCAGCAGAAATTACAATTTGAACATGAAGAAAGGCAGAAGAAATTACAATTTTAACATAGAAAAATGCAGCAGAAATTACAATTTGAACATGAAGAAAGGCAGAAGAAATTACAATTTGAACATGAAGAAAGGCAGAAGAAATTACAATTTGAACATGAAGAAAGGCAGAAGAAATTACAATTTTAACATAGAAAAATGCAGAAGAAATTACAATTTGAACATGAAGAAAGGCAGAAGAAATTACAATGTGAACATGAAGAAAGGCAGAAGAAATTACAATTTTAACATAGAAAAATGCAGAAGAAATTACAATTTGAACATGAAGAAAGGCAGAAGAAATTACAATTTTAACATAGAAAAATGCAGAAGAAATTACAATTTGAACATGAAGAAAGGCAGAAGAAATTACAATTTTAACATAGAAAAATGCAGAAGAAATTACAATTTGAACATGAAGAAAGGCAGAAGAAATTACAATTTTAACATAGAAAAATGCAGAAGAAATTACAATTTGAACATGAAGAAAGGCAGAAGAAATTACAATTTTAACATGAAGAAAGGCAGAAGAAATTACAATTTGAACATGAAGAAAGGCAGAAGAAATTACAATTTGAAAATGAAGAAAGGCAGAAGAAATTACAATTTGAACATGAAGAAAGGCAGAAGAAATTAAAATTTTAACATGAAGAAAGGCAGAAGAAATTACAATTTGAACATGAAGAAAGGCAGAAGAAATTACAATTTTAACATAGAAAAATGCAGAAGAAATTACAATTTGAACATGAAGAAAGGCAGAAGAAATTACAATTTTAACATAGAAAAATGCAGAAGAAATTACAATTTGAACATGAAGAAAGGCAGAAGAAATTACAATTTTAACATAGAAAAATGCAGCAGAAATTACAATTTGAACATGAAGAAAGGCAGAAGAAATTACAATTTGAACATGAAGAAAGGCAGAAGAAATTACAATTTGAACATGAAGAAAGGCAGAAGAAATTACAATTTTAACATAGAAAAATGCAGAAGAAATTACAATTTGAACATGAAGAAAGGCAGAAGAAATTACAATTTTAACATAGAAAAATGCAGCAGAAATTACAATTTGAACATGAAGAAAGGCAGAAGAAATTACAATTTGAACATGAAGAAAGGCAGAAGAAATTACAATTTTAACATAGAAAAATGCAGAAGAAATTACAATTTGAACATGAAGAAAGGCAGAAGAAATTACAATTTTAACATAGAAAAATGCAGAAGAAATTACAATTTGAACATGAAGAAAGGCAGAAGAAATTACAATTTTAACATAGAAAAATGCAGCAGAAATTACAATTTGAACATGAAGAAAGGCAGAAGAAATTACAATTTGAACATGAAGAAAGGCAGAAGAAATTACAATTTTAACATAGAAAAATGCAGAAGAAATTACAATTTGAACATGAAGAAAGGCAGAAGAAATTACAATTTTAACATAGAAAAATGCAGCAGAAATTACAATTTGAACATGAAGAAAGGCAGAAGAAATTACAATTTGAACATGAAGAAAGGCAGAAGAAATTACAATTTGAACATGAAGAAAGGCAGAAGAAATTACAATTTTAACATAGAAAAATGCAGAAGAAATTACAATTTGAACATGAAGAAAGGCAGAAGAAATTACAATTTTAACATAGAAAAATGCAGCAGAAATTACAATTTGAACATGAAGAAAGGCAGAAGAAATTACAATTTGAACATGAAGAAAGGCAGAAGAAATTACAATTTTAACATAGAAAAATGCAGAAGAAATTACAATTTGAACATGAAGAAAGGCAGAAGAAATTACAATTTTAACATAGAAAAATGCAGAAGAAATTACAATTTGAACATGAAGAAAGGCAGAAGAAATTACAATTTGAACATGAAGAAAGGCAGAAGAAATTACAATTTGAACATGAAGAAAGGCAGAAGAAATTACAATTTGAAAATGAAGAAAGGCAGAAGAAATTACAATTTGAACATGAAGAAAGGCAGAAGAAATTACAATTTTAACATGAAGAAAGGCAGAAGAAATTACAATTTGAACATGAAGAAAGGCAGAAGAAATTACAATTTTAACATAGAAAAATGCAGAAGAAATTACAATTTGAACATGAAGAAAGGCAGAAGAAATTACAATTTTAACATAGAAAAATGCAGAAGAAATTACAATTTGAACATGAAGAAAGGCAGAAGAAATTACAATTTTAACATAGAAAAATGCAGCAGAAATTACAATTTGAACATGAAGAAAGGCAGAAGAAATTACAATTTGAACATGAAGAAAGGCAGAAGAAATTACAATTTGAACATGAAGAAAGGCAGAAGAAATTACAATTTTAACATAGAAAAATGCAGAAGAAATTACAATTTGAACATGAAGAAAGGCAGAAGAAATTACAATTTTAACATAGAAAAATGCAGCAGAAATTACAATTTGAACATGAAGAAAGGCAGAAGAAATTACAATTTGAACATGAAGAAAGGCAGAAGAAATTACAATTTTAACATAGAAAAATGCAGAAGAAATTACAATTTGAACATGAAGAAAGGCAGAAGAAATTACAATTTTAACATAGAAAAATGCAGAAGAAATTACAATTTGAACATGAAGAAAGGCAGAAGAAATTACAATTTTAACATAGAAAAATGCAGCAGAAATTACAATTTGAACATGAAGAAAGGCAGAAGAAATTACAATTTTAACATAGAAAAATGCAGCAGAAATTACAATTTGAACATGAAGAAAGGCAGAAGAAATTACAATTTGAACATGAAGAAAGGCAGAAGAAATTACAATTTTAACATAGAAAAATGCAGAAGAAATTACAATTTGAACATGAAGAAAGGCAGAAGAAATTACAATTTTAACATAGAAAAATGCAGAAGAAATTACAATTTGAACATGAAGAAAGGCAGAAGAAATTACAATTTTAACATAGAAAAATGCAGAAGAAATTACAATTTGAACATGAAGAAAGGCAGAAGAAATTACAATTTTAACATAGAAAAATGCAGCAGAAATTACAATTTGAACATGAAGAAAGGCAGAAGAAATTACAATTTGAACATGAAGAAAGGCAGAAGAAATTACAATTTTAACATAGAAAAATGCAGAAGAAATTACAATTTGAACATGAAGAAAGGCAGAAGAAATTACAATTTTAACATAGAAAAATGCAGAAGAAATTACAATTTGAACATGAAGAAAGGCAGAAGAAATTACAATTTGAACATGAAGAAAGGCAGAAGAAATTACAATTTTAACATAGAAAAATGCAGAAGAAATTACAATTTGAACATGAAGAAAGGCAGAAGAAATTACAATTTTAACATAGAAAAATGCAGAAGAAATTACAATTTGAACATGAAGAAAGGCAGAAGAAATTACAATTTTAACATAGAAAAATGCAGAAGAAATTACAATTTGAACATGAAGAAAGGCAGAAGAAATTACAATTTGAACATGAAGAAAGGCAGAAGAAATTACAATTTGAAAATGAAGAAAGGCAGAAGAAATTACAATTTGAACATGAAGAAAGGCAGAAGAAATTACAATTTGAACATGAAGAAAGGCAGAAGAAATTACAATTTTAACATAGAAAAATGCAGAAGAAATTACAATTTGAACATGAAGAAAGGCAGAAGAAATTACAATTTTAACATAGAAAAATGCAGCAGAAATTACAATTTGAACATGAAGAAAGGCAGAAGAAATTACAATTTGAACATGAAGAAAGGCAGAAGAAATTACAATTTTAACATAGAAAAATGCAGAAGAAATTACAATTTGAACATGAAGAAAGGCAGAAGAAATTACAATTTTAACATAGAAAAATGCAGCAGAAATTACAATTTGAACATGAAGAAAGGCAGAAGAAATTACAATTTGAACATGAAGAAAGGCAGAAGAAATTACAATTTGAACATGAAGAAAGGCAGAAGAAATTACAATTTTAACATAGAAAAATGCAGAAGAAATTACAATTTGAACATGAAGAAAGGCAGAAGAAATTACAATTTTAACATAGAAAAATGCAGCAGAAATTACAATTTGAACATGAAGAAAGGCAGAAGAAATTACAATTTGAACATGAAGAAAGGCAGAAGAAATTACAATTTTAACATAGAAAAATGCAGAAGAAATTACAATTTGAACATGAAGAAAGGCAGAAGAAATTACAATTTTAACATAGAAAAATGCAGAAGAAATTACAATTTGAACATGAAGAAAGGCAGAAGAAATTACAATTTGAACATGAAGAAAGGCAGAAGAAATTACAATTTGAACATGAAGAAAGGCAGAAGAAATTACAATTTTAACATAGAAAAATGCAGAAGAAATTACAATTTGAACATGAAGAAAGGCAGAAGAAATTACAATTTTAACATAGAAAAATGCAGAAGAAATTACAATTTGAACATGAAGAAAGGCAGAAGAAATTACAATTTTAACATAGAAAAATGCAGCAGAAATTACAATTTGAACATGAAGAAAGGCAGAAGAAATTACAATTTTAACATAGAAAAATGCAGCAGAAATTACAATTTGAACATGAAGAAAGGCAGAAGAAATTACAATTTGAACATGAAGAAAGGCAGAAGAAATTACAATTTGAACATGAAGAAAGGCAGAAGAAATTACAATTTTAACATAGAAAAATGCAGAAGAAATTACAATTTGAACATGAAGAAAGGCAGAAGAAATTACAATGTGAACATGAAGAAAGGCAGAAGAAATTACAATTTTAACATAGAAAAATGCAGAAGAAATTACAATTTGAACATGAAGAAAGGCAGAAGAAATTACAATTTTAACATAGAAAAATGCAGAAGAAATTACAATTTGAACATGAAGAAAGGCAGAAGAAATTACAATTTTAACATAGAAAAATGCAGAAGAAATTACAATTTGAACATGAAGAAAGGCAGAAGAAATTACAATTTGAACATGAAGAAAGGCAGAAGAAATTACAATTTGAACATGAAGAAAGGCAGAAGAAATTACAATTTGAAAATGAAGAAAGGCAGAAGAAATTACAATTTGAACATGAAGAAAGGCAGAAGAAATTAAAATTTTAACATGAAGAAAGGCAGAAGAAATTACAATTTGAACATGAAGAAAGGCAGAAGAAATTACAATTTTAACATAGAAAAATGCAGAAGAAATTACAATTTGAACATGAAGAAAGGCAGAAGAAATTACAATTTTAACATAGAAAAATGCAGAAGAAATTACAATTTGAACATGAAGAAAGGCAGAAGAAATTACAATTTTAACATAGAAAAATGCAGCAGAAATTACAATTTGAACATGAAGAAAGGCAGAAGAAATTACAATTTTAACATGAAGAAAGGCAGAAGAAATTACAATTTGAACATGAAGAAAGGCAGAAGAAATTACAATTTTAACATAGAAAAATGCAGAAGAAATTACAATTTGAACATGAAGAAAGGCAGAAGAAATTACAATTTTAACATAGAAAAATGCAGCAGAAATTACAATTTGAACATGAAGAAAGGCAGAAGAAATTACAATTTGAACATGAAGAAAGGCAGAAGAAATTACAATTTTAACATAGAAAAATGCAGAAGAAATTACAATTTGAACATGAAGAAAGGCAGAAGAAATTACAATTTTAACATAGAAAAATGCAGAAGAAATTACAATTTGAACATGAAGAAAGGCAGAAGAAATTACAATTTTAACATAGAAAAATGCAGCAGAAATTACAATTTGAACATGAAGAAAGGCAGAAGAAATTACAATTTGAACATGAAGAAAGGCAGAAGAAATTACAATTTTAACATAGAAAAATGCAGAAGAAATTACAATTTGAACATGAAGAAAGGCAGAAGAAATTACAATTTTAACATAGAAAAATGCAGCAGAAATTACAATTTGAACATGAAGAAAGGCAGAAGAAATTACAATTTGAACATGAAGAAAGGCAGAAGAAATTAAAATTTGAACATGAAGAAAGGCAGAAGAAATTACAATTTTAACATAGAAAAATGCAGAAGAAATTACAATTTGAACATGAAGAAAGGCAGAAGAAATTACAATTTTAACATAGAAAAATGCAGCAGAAATTACAATTTGAACATGAAGAAAGGCAGAAGAAATTACAATTTGAACATGAAGAAAGGCAGAAGAAATTACAATTTTAACATAGAAAAATGCAGAAGAAATTACAATTTGAACATGAAGAAAGGCAGAAGAAATTACAATTTTAACATAGAAAAATGCAGAAGAAATTACAATTTGAACATGAAGAAAGGCAGAAGAAATTACAATTTGAACATGAAGAAAGGCAGAAGAAATTACAATTTGAACATGAAGAAAGGCAGAAGAAATTACAATTTGAAAATGAAGAAAGGCAGAAGAAATTACAATTTGAACATGAAGAAAGGCAGAAGAAATTAAAATTTTAACATGAAGAAAGGCAGAAGAAATTACAATTTGAACATGAAGAAAGGCAGAAGAAATTACAATTTTAACATAGAAAAATGCAGAAGAAATTACAATTTGAACATGAAGAAAGGCAGAAGAAATTACAATTTTAACATAGAAAAATGCAGAAGAAATTACAATTTGAACATGAAGAAAGGCAGAAGAAATTACAATTTTAACATAGAAAAATGCAGCAGAAATTACAATTTGAACATGAAGAAAGGCAGAAGAAATTACAATTTGAACATGAAGAAAGGCAGAAGAAATTACAATTTGAACATGAAGAAAGGCAGAAGAAATTACAATTTTAACATAGAAAAATGCAGAAGAAATTACAATTTGAACATGAAGAAAGGCAGAAGAAATTACAATTTTAACATAGAAAAATGCAGAAGAAATTACAATTTGAACATGAAGAAAGGCAGAAGAAATTACAATTTTAACATAGAAAAATGCAGCAGAAATTACAATTTGAACATGAAGAAAGGCAGAAGAAATTACAATTTGAACATGAAGAAAGGCAGAAGAAATTACAATTTGAACATGAAGAAAGGCAGAAGAAATTACAATTTTAACATAGAAAAATGCAGAAGAAATTACAATTTGAACATGAAGAAAGGCAGAAGAAATTACAATTTTAACATAGAAAAATGCAGCAGAAATTACAATTTGAACATGAAGAAAGGCAGAAGAAATTACAATTTGAACATGAAGAAAGGCAGAAGAAATTACAATTTTAACATAGAAAAATGCAGAAGAAATTACAATTTGAACATGAAGAAAGGCAGAAGAAATTACAATTTTAACATAGAAAAATGCAGAAGAAATTACAATTTGAACATGAAGAAAGGCAGAAGAAATTACAATTTGAACATGAAGAAAGGCAGAAGAAATTACAATTTTAACATAGAAAAATGCAGAAGAAATTACAATTTGAACATGAAGAAAGGCAGAAGAAATTACAATTTTAACATAGAAAAATGCAGAAGAAATTACAATTTGAACATGAAGAAAGGCAGAAGAAATTACAATTTTAACATAGAAAAATGCAGAAGAAATTACAATTTGAACATGAAGAAAGGCAGAAGAAATTACAATTTTAACATAGAAAAATGCAGAAGAAATTACAATTTGAACATGAAGAAATGCAGAAGAAATTACAATTTGAACATGAAGAAAGGCAGAAGAAATTACAATTTGAAAATGAAGAAAGGCAGAAGAAATTACAATTTGAACATGAAGAAAGGCAGAAGAAATTAAAATTTTAACATGAAGAAAGGCAGAAGAAATTACAATTTGAACATGAAGAAAGGCAGAAGAAATTACAATTTTAACATAGAAAAATGCAGAAGAAATTACAATTTGAACATGAAGAAAGGCAGAAGAAATTACAATTTTAACATAGAAAAATGCAGCAGAAATTACAATTTGAACATGAAGAAAGGCAGAAGAAATTACAATTTGAACATGAAGAAAGGCAGAAGAAATTACAATTTTAACATAGAAAAATGCAGAAGAAATTACAATTTTAACATAGAAAAATGCAGAAGAAATTACAATTTTAACATAGAAAAATGCAGAAGAAATTACAATTTTAACATAGAAAAATGCAGCAGAAATTACAATTTGAACATGAAGAAAGGCAGAAGAAATTAAAATTTTAACATGAAGAAAGGCAGAAGAAATTACAATTTGAACATGAAGAAAGGCAGAAGAAATTACAATTTTAACATAGAAAAATGCAGAAGAAATTACAATTTGAACATGAAGAAAGGCAGAAGAAATTACAATTTTAACATAGAAAAATGCAGCAGAAATTACAATTTGAACATGAAGAAAGGCAGAAGAAATTACAATTTGAACATGAAGAAAGGCAGAAGAAATTACAATTTTAACATAGAAAAATGCAGAAGAAATTACAATTTTAACATAGAAAAATGCAGAAGAAATTACAATTTTAACATAGAAAAATGCAGCAGAAATTACAATTTGAACATGAAGAAAGGCAGAAGAAATTAAAATTTTAACATGAAGAAAGGCAGAAGAAATTACAATTTGAACATGAAGAAAGGCAGAAGAAATTACAATTTTAACATAGAAAAATGCAGAAGAAATTACAATTTGAACATGAAGAAAGGCAGAAGAAATTACAATTTGAACATGAAGAAAGGCAGAAGAAATTACAATTTTAACATAGAAAAATGCAGAAGAAATTACAATTTGAACATGAAGAAAGGCAGAAGAAATTACAATTTGAACATGAAGAAAGGCAGAAGAAATTACAATTTTAACATAGAAAAATGCAGAAGAAATTACAATTTTAACATAGAAAAATGCAGAAGAAATTACAATTTTAACATAGAAAAATGCAGCAGAAATTACAATTTGAACATGAAGAAAGGCAGAAGAAATTAAAATTTTAACATGAAGAAAGGCAGAAGAAATTACAATTTGAACATGAAGAAAGGCAGAAGAAATTACAATTTTAACATAGAAAAATGCAGAAGAAATTACAATTTGAACATGAAGAAAGGCAGAAGAAATTACAATTTTAACATAGAAAAATGCAGCAGAAATTACAATTTGAACATGAAGAAAGGCAGAAGAAATTACAATTTGAACATGAAGAAAGGCAGAAGAAATTACAATTTTAACATAGAAAAATGCAGAAGAAATTACAATTTTAACATAGAAAAATGCAGAAGAAATTACAATTTTAACATAGAAAAATGCAGCAGAAATTACAATTTGAACATGAAGAAAGGCAGAAGAAATTAAAATTTTAACATGAAGAAAGGCAGAAGAAATTACAATTTGAACATGAAGAAAGGCAGAAGAAATTACAATTTTAACATAGAAAAATGCAGAAGAAATTACAATTTGAACATGAAGAAAGGCAGAAGAAATTACAATTTTAACATAGAAAAATGCAGCAGAAATTACAATTTGAACATGAAGAAAGGCAGAAGAAATTACAATTTGAACATGAAGAAAGGCAGAAGAAATTACAATTTGAACATGAAGAAAGGCAGAAGAAATTACAATTTTAACATAGAAAAATGCAGAAGAAATTACAATTTGAACATGAAGAAAGGCAGAAGAAATTACAATTTTAACATAGAAAAATGCAGCAGAAATTACAATTTGAACATGAAGAAAGGCAGAAGAAATTACAATTTGAACATGAAGAAAGGCAGAAGAAATTACAATTTTAACATAGAAAAATGCAGAAGAAATTACAATTTGAACATGAAGAAAGGCAGAAGAAATTACAATTTTAACATAGAAAAATGCAGAAGAAATTACAATTTGAACATGAAGAAAGGCAGAAGAAATTACAATTTGAACATGAAGAAAGGCAGAAGAAATTACAATTTTAACATAGAAAAATGCAGAAGAAATTACAATTTGAACATGAAGAAAGGCAGAAGAAATTACAATTTTAACATAGAAAAATGCAGAAGAAATTACAATTTGAACATGAAGAAAGGCAGAAGAAATTACAATTTTAACATAGAAAAATGCAGAAGAAATTACAATTTGAACATGAAGAAAGGCAGAAGAAATTACAATTTGAACATGAAGAAAGGCAGAAGAAATTACAATTTGAAAATGAAGAAAGGCAGAAGAAATTACAATTTGAACATGAAGAAAGGCAGAAGAAATTAAAATTTTAACATGAAGAAAGGCAGAAGAAATTACAATTTGAACATGAAGAAAGGCAGAAGAAATTACAATTTGAAAATGAAGAAAGGCAGAAGAAATTACAATTTGAACATGAAGAAAGGCAGAAGAAATTAAAATTTTAACATGAAGAAAGGCAGAAGAAATTACAATTTGAACATGAAGAAAGGCAGAAGAAATTACAATTTTAACATAGAAAAATGCAGAAGAAATTACAATTTGAACATGAAGAAAGGCAGAAGAAATTACAATTTTAACATAGAAAAATGCAGCAGAAATTACAATTTGAACATGAAGAAAGGCAGAAGAAATTACAATTTGAACATGAAGAAAGGCAGAAGAAATTACAATTTTAACATAGAAAAATGCAGAAGAAATTACAATTTTAACATAGAAAAATGCAGAAGAAATTACAATTTTAACATAGAAAAATGCAGAAGAAATTACAATTTTAACATAGAAAAATGCAGCAGAAATTACAATTTGAACATGAAGAAAGGCAGAAGAAATTAAAATTTTAACATGAAGAAAGGCAGAAGAAATTACAATTTGAACATGAAGAAAGGCAGAAGAAATTACAATTTTAACATAGAAAAATGCAGAAGAAATTACAATTTGAACATGAAGAAAGGCAGAAGAAATTACAATTTTAACATAGAAAAATGCAGCAGAAATTACAATTTGAACATGAAGAAAGGCAGAAGAAATTACAATTTGAACATGAAGAAAGGCAGAAGAAATTACAATTTTAACATAGAAAAATGCAGAAGAAATTACAATTTGAACATGAAGAAAGGCAGAAGAAATTACAATTTTAACATAGAAAAATGCAGCAGAAATTACAATTTGAACATGAAGAAAGGCAGAAGAAATTACAATTTGAACATGAAGAAAGGCAGAAGAAATTACAATTTTAACATAGAAAAATGCAGAAGAAATTACAATTTTAACATAGAAAAATGCAGAAGAAATTACAATTTTAACATAGAAAAATGCAGAAGAAATTACAATTTTAACATAGAAAAATGCAGCAGAAATTACAATTTGAACATGAAGAAAGGCAGAAGAAATTAAAATTTTAACATGAAGAAAGGCAGAAGAAATTACAATTTGAACATGAAGAAAGGCAGAAGAAATTACAATTTTAACATAGAAAAATGCAGAAGAAATTACAATTTGAACATGAAGAAAGGCAGAAGAAATTACAATTTGAACATGAAGAAAGGCAGAAGAAATTACAATTTTAACATAGAAAAATGCAGAAGAAATTACAATTTGAACATGAAGAAAGGCAGAAGAAATTACAATTTGAACATGAAGAAAGGCAGAAGAAATTACAATTTTAACATAGAAAAATGCAGAAGAAATTACAATTTTAACATAGAAAAATGCAGAAGAAATTACAATTTTAACATAGAAAAATGCAGCAGAAATTACAATTTGAACATGAAGAAAGGCAGAAGAAATTAAAATTTTAACATGAAGAAAGGCAGAAGAAATTACAATTTGAACATGAAGAAAGGCAGAAGAAATTACAATTTTAACATAGAAAAATGCAGAAGAAATTACAATTTGAACATGAAGAAAGGCAGAAGAAATTACAATTTTAACATAGAAAAATGCAGCAGAAATTACAATTTGAACATGAAGAAAGGCAGAAGAAATTACAATTTGAACATGAAGAAAGGCAGAAGAAATTACAATTTTAACATAGAAAAATGCAGAAGAAATTACAATTTTAACATAGAAAAATGCAGAAGAAATTACAATTTTAACATAGAAAAATGCAGCAGAAATTACAATTTGAACATGAAGAAAGGCAGAAGAAATTAAAATTTTAACATGAAGAAAGGCAGAAGAAATTACAATTTGAACATGAAGAAAGGCAGAAGAAATTACAATTTTAACATAGAAAAATGCAGAAGAAATTACAATTTGAACATGAAGAAAGGCAGAAGAAATTACAATTTTAACATAGAAAAATGCAGCAGAAATTACAATTTGAACATGAAGAAAGGCAGAAGAAATTACAATTTGAACATGAAGAAAGGCAGAAGAAATTACAATTTGAACATG
Organism: Euprymna scolopes; assembly: GCF_053919585.1. Taxonomy (NCBI): domain Eukaryota; kingdom Metazoa; phylum Mollusca; class Cephalopoda; order Sepiida; family Sepiolidae; genus Euprymna; species Euprymna scolopes. The sequence continues at coordinate 57,041 of NW_027633269.1, forward strand.
AAGAAAGGCAGAAGAAATTACAATTTTAACATAGAAAAATGCAGAAGAAATTACAATTTGAACATGAAGAAAGGCAGAAGAAATTACAATTTTAACATAGAAAAATGCAGCAGAAATTACAATTTGAACATGAAGAAAGGCAGAAGAAATTACAATTTGAACATGAAGAAAGGCAGAAGAAATTACAATTTTAACATAGAAAAATGCAGAAGAAATTACAATTTGAACATGAAGAAAGGCAGAAGAAATTACAATTTTAACATAGAAAAATGCAGAAGAAATTACAATTTGAACATGAAGAAAGGCAGAAGAAATTACAATTTGAACATGAAGAAAGGCAGAAGAAATTACAATTTTAACATAGAAAAATGCAGAAGAAATTACAATTTGAACATGAAGAAAGGCAGAAGAAATTACAATTTTAACATAGAAAAATGCAGAAGAAATTACAATTTGAACATGAAGAAAGGCAGAAGAAATTACAATTTTAACATAGAAAAATGCAGAAGAAATTACAATTTGAACATGAAGAAAGGCAGAAGAAATTACAATTTGAACATGAAGAAAGGCAGAAGAAATTACAATTTGAAAATGAAGAAAGGCAGAAGAAATTACAATTTGAACATGAAGAAAGGCAGAAGAAATTAAAATTTTAACATGAAGAAAGGCAGAAGAAATTACAATTTGAACATGAAGAAAGGCAGAAGAAATTACAATTTTAACATAGAAAAATGCAGAAGAAATTACAATTTGAACATGAAGAAAGGCAGAAGAAATTACAATTTTAACATAGAAAAATGCAGCAGAAATTACAATTTGAACATGAAGAAAGGCAGAAGAAATTACAATTTGAACATGAAGAAAGGCAGAAGAAATTACAATTTTAACATAGAAAAATGCAGAAGAAATTACAATTTTAACATAGAAAAATGCAGAAGAAATTACAATTTTAACATAGAAAAATGCAGAAGAAATTACAATTTTAACATAGAAAAATGCAGCAGAAATTACAATTTGAACATGAAGAAAGGCAGAAGAAATTAAAATTTTAACATGAAGAAAGGCAGAAGAAATTACAATTTGAACATGAAGAAAGGCAGAAGAAATTACAATTTTAACATGAAGAAAGGCAGAAGAAATTACAATTTTAACATAGAAAAATGCAGAAGAAATTACAATTTTAACATAGAAAAATGCAGAAGAAATTACAATTTGAACATGAAGAAAGGCAGAAGAAATTACAATTTTAACATAGAAAAATGCAGCAGAAATTACAATTTGAACATGAAGAAAGGCAGAAGAAATTACAATTTGAACATGAAGAAAGGCAGAAGAAATTACAATTTTAACATAGAAAAATGCAGAAGAAATTACAATTTTAACATAGAAAAATGCAGAAGAAATTACAATTTTAACATAGAAAAATGCAGCAGAAATTACAATTTGAACATGAAGAAAGGCAGAAGAAATTAAAATTTTAACATGAAGAAAGGCAGAAGAAATTACAATTTGAACATGAAGAAAGGCAGAAGAAATTACAATTTTAACATAGAAAAATGCAGAAGAAATTACAATTTGAACATGAAGAAAGGCAGAAGAAATTACAATTTGAACATGAAGAAAGGCAGAAGAAATTACAATTTTAACATAGAAAAATGCAGAAGAAATTACAATTTGAACATGAAGAAAGGCAGAAGAAATTACAATTTGAACATGAAGAAAGGCAGAAGAAATTACAATTTTAACATAGAAAAATGCAGAAGAAATTACAATTTTAACATAGAAAAATGCAGAAGAAATTACAATTTTAACATAGAAAAATGCAGCAGAAATTACAATTTGAACATGAAGAAAGGCAGAAGAAATTAAAATTTTAACATGAAGAAAGGCAGAAGAAATTACAATTTGAACATGAAGAAAGGCAGAAGAAATTACAATTTTAACATAGAAAAATGCAGAAGAAATTACAATTTGAACATGAAGAAAGGCAGAAGAAATTACAATTTTAACATAGAAAAATGCAGCAGAAATTACAATTTGAACATGAAGAAAGGCAGAAGAAATTACAATTTGAACATGAAGAAAGGCAGAAGAAATTACAATTTTAACATAGAAAAATGCAGAAGAAATTACAATTTTAACATAGAAAAATGCAGAAGAAATTACAATTTTAACATAGAAAAATGCAGCAGAAATTACAATTTGAACATGAAGAAAGGCAGAAGAAATTAAAATTTTAACATGAAGAAAGGCAGAAGAAATTACAATTTGAACATGAAGAAAGGCAGAAGAAATTACAATTTTAACATAGAAAAATGCAGAAGAAATTACAATTTGAACATGAAGAAAGGCAGAAGAAATTACAATTTGAACATGAAGAAAGGCAGAAGAAATTACAATTTTAACATAGAAAAATGCAGAAGAAATTACAATTTGAACATGAAGAAAGGCAGAAGAAATTACAATTTGAACATGAAGAAAGGCAGAAGAAATTACAATTTTAACATAGAAAAATGCAGAAGAAATTACAATTTTAACATAGAAAAATGCAGAAGAAATTACAATTTTAACATAGAAAAATGCAGAAGAAATTACAATTTTAACATAGAAAAATGCAGCAGAAATTACAATTTGAACTTGAAGAAAGGCAGAAGAAATTACAATTTGAACATGAAGAAAGGCAGAAGAAATTACAATTTTAACATAGAAAAATGCAGAAGAAATTACAATTTGAACATGAAGAAAGGCAGAAGAAATTACAATTTGAACATGAAGAAAGGCAGAAGAAATTACAATTTTAACATAGAAAAATGCAGCAGAAATTACAATTTGAACATGAAGAAAGGCAGAAGAAATTACAATTTGAACATGAAGAAAGGCAGAAGAAATTACAATTTTAACATAGAAAAATGCAGAAGAAATTACAATTTTAACATAGAAAAATGCAGAAGAAATTACAATTTTAACATAGAAAAATGCAGAAGAAATTACAATTTTAACATAGAAAAATGCAGCAGAAATTACAATTTGAACTTGAAGAAAGGCAGAAGAAATTACAATTTGAACATGAAGAAAGGCAGAAGAAATTACAATTTTAACATAGAAAAATGCAGAAGAAATTACAATTTGAACATGAAGAAAGGCAGAAGAAATTACAATTTGAACATGAAGAAAGGCAGAAGAAATTACAATTTGAACATGAAGAAAGGCAGAAGAAATTACAATTTGAAAATGAAGAAAGGCAGAAGAAATTACAATTTGAACATGAAGAAAGGCAGAAGAAATTACAATTTTAACATAGAAAAATGCAGAAGAAATTACAATTTTAACATAGAAAAATGCAGAAGAAATTACAATTTGAACATGAAGAAAGGCAGAAGAAATTACAATTTTAACATAGAAAAATGCAGAAGAAATTACAATTTGAACATGAAGAAAGGCAGAAGAAATTACAATTTTAACATAGAAAAATGCAGAAGAAATTACAATTTGAACATGAAGAAAGGCAGAAGAAATTACAATTTGAACATGAAGAAAGGCAGAAGAAATTACAATTTGAAAATGAAGAAAGGCAGAAGAAATTACAATTTGAACATGAAGAAAGGCAGAAGAAATTAAAATTTTAACATGAAGAAAGGCAGAAGAAATTACAATTTGAACATGAAGAAAGGCAGAAGAAATTACAATTTTAACATAGAAAAATGCAGAAGAAATTACAATTTGAACATGAAGAAAGGCAGAAGAAATTACAATTTTAACATAGAAAAATGCAGCAGAAATTACAATTTGAACATGAAGAAAGGCAGAAGAAATTACAATTTGAACATGAAGAAAGGCAGAAGAAATTACAATTTTAACATAGAAAAATGCAGAAGAAATTACAATTTTAACATAGAAAAATGCAGAAGAAATTACAATTTTAACATAGAAAAATGCAGAAGAAATTACAATTTTAACATAGAAAAATGCAGCAGAAATTACAATTTGAACATGAAGAAAGGCAGAAGAAATTAAAATTTTAACATGAAGAAAGGCAGAAGAAATTACAATTTGAACATGAAGAAAGGCAGAAGAAATTACAATTTTAACATAGAAAAATGCAGAAGAAATTACAATTTGAACATGAAGAAAGGCAGAAGAAATTACAATTTTAACATAGAAAATGCAGCAGAAATTACAATTTGAACATGAAGAAAGGCAGAAGAAATTACAATTTGAACATGAAGAAAGGCAGAAGAAATTACAATTTTAACATAGAAAAATGCAGAAGAAATTACAATTTTAACATAGAAAAATGCAGAAGAAATTACAATTTTAACATAGAAAAATGCAGCAGAAATTACAATTTGAACATGAAGAAAGGCAGAAGAAATTAAAATTTTAACATGAAGAAAGGCAGAAGAAATTACAATTTGAACATGAAGAAAGGCAGAAGAAATTACAATTTTAACATAGAAAAATGCAGAAGAAATTACAATTTGAACATGAAGAAAGGCAGAAGAAATTACAATTTTAACATAGAAAAATGCAGAAGAAATTACAATTTGAACATGAAGAAAGGCAGAAGAAATTACAATTTGAACATGAAGAAAGGCAGAAGAAATTACAATTTTAACATAGAAAAATGCAGAAGAAATTACAATTTTAACATAGAAAAATGCAGAAGAAATTACAATTTTAACATAGAAAAATGCAGCAGAAATTACAATTTGAACATGAAGAAAGGCAGAAGAAATTAAAATTTTAACATGAAGAAAGGCAGAAGAAATTACAATTTGAACATGAAGAAAGGCAGAAGAAATTACAATTTTAACATAGAAAAATGCAGAAGAAATTACAATTTGAACATGAAGAAAGGCAGAAGAAATTACAATTTTAACATAGAAAAATGCAGCAGAAATTACAATTTGAACATGAAGAAAGGCAGAAGAAATTACAATTTGAACATGAAGAAAGGCAGAAGAAATTACAATTTTAACATAGAAAAATGCAGAAGAAATTACAATTTTAACATAGAAAAATGCAGAAGAAATTACAATTTTAACATAGAAAAATGCAGCAGAAATTACAATTTGAACATGAAGAAAGGCAGAAGAAATTAAAATTTTAACATGAAGAAAGGCAGAAGAAATTACAATTTGAACATGAAGAAAGGCAGAAGAAATTACAATTTTAACATAGAAAAATGCAGAAGAAATTACAATTTGAACATGAAGAAAGGCAGAAGAAATTACAATTTTAACATAGAAAAATGCAGAAGAAATTACAATTTGAACATGAAGAAAGGCAGAAGAAATTACAATTTGAACATGAAGAAAGGCAGAAGAAATTACAATTTTAACATAGAAAAATGCAGAAGAAATTACAATTTTAACATAGAAAAATGCAGAAGAAATTACAATTTTAACATAGAAAAATGCAGCAGAAATTACAATTTGAACATGAAGAAAGGCAGAAGAAATTAAAATTTTAACATGAAGAAAGGCAGAAGAAATTACAATTTGAACATGAAGAAAGGCAGAAGAAATTACAATTTTAACATAGAAAAATGCAGAAGAAATTACAATTTGAACATGAAGAAAGGCAGAAGAAATTACAATTTTAACATAGAAAAATGCAGCAGAAATTACAATTTGAACATGAAGAAAGGCAGAAGAAATTACAATTTGAACATGAAGAAAGGCAGAAGAAATTACAATTTTAACATAGAAAAATGCAGAAGAAATTACAATTTTAACATAGAAAAATGCAGAAGAAATTACAATTTTAACATAGAAAAATGCAGCAGAAATTACAATTTGAACATGAAGAAAGGCAGAAGAAATTAAAATTTTAACATGAAGAAAGGCAGAAGAAATTACAATTTGAACATGAAGAAAGGCAGAAGAAATTACAATTTTAACATAGAAAAATGCAGAAGAAATTACAATTTGAACATGAAGAAAGGCAGAAGAAATTACAATTTTAACATAGAAAAATGCAGCAGAAATTACAATTTGAACATGAAGAAAGGCAGAAGAAATTACAATTTGAACATGAAGAAAGGCAGAAGAAATTACAATTTGAACATGAAGAAAGGCAGAAGAAATTACAATTTTAACATAGAAAAATGATGAAGAAATTACAATTTGAACATGAAGAAAGGCAGAAGAAATTACAATTTTAACATAGAAAAATGCAGCAGAAATTACAATTTGAACATGAAGAAAGGCAGAAGAAATTACAATTTGAACATGAAGAAAGGCAGAAGAAATTACAATTTTAACATAGAAAAATGCAGAAGAAATTACAATTTGAACATGAAGAAAGGCAGAAGAAATTACAATTTTAACATAGAAAAATGCAGAAGAAATTACAATTTGAACATGAAGAAAGGCAGAAGAAATTACAATTTGAACATGAAGAAAGGCAGAAGAAATTACAATTTTAACATAGAAAAATGCAGAAGAAATTACAATTTGAACATGAAGAAAGGCAGAAGAAATTACAATTTTAACATAGAAAAATGCAGAAGAAATTACAATTTGAACATGAAGAAAGGCAGAAGAAATTACAATTTTAACATAGAAAAATGCAGAAGAAATTACAATTTGAACATGAAGAAAGGCAGAAGAAATTACAATTTGAACATGAAGAAAGGCAGAAGAAATTACAATTTGAAAATGAAGAAAGGCAGAAGAAATTACAATTTGAACATGAAGAAAGGCAGAAGAAATTAAAATTTTAACATGAAGAAAGGCAGAAGAAATTACAATTTGAACATGAAGAAAGGCAGAAGAAATTACAATTTTAACATAGAAAAATGCAGAAGAAATTACAATTTGAACATGAAGAAAGGCAGAAGAAATTACAATTTTAACATAGAAAAATGCAGCAGAAATTACAATTTGAACATGAAGAAAGGCAGAAGAAATTACAATTTGAACATGAAGAAAGGCAGAAGAAATTACAATTTTAACATAGAAAAATGCAGAAGAAATTACAATTTTAACATAGAAAAATGCAGAAGAAATTACAATTTTAACATAGAAAAATGCAGAAGAAATTACAATTTTAACATAGAAAAATGCAGCAGAAATTACAATTTGAACATGAAGAAAGGCAGAAGAAATTAAAATTTTAACATGAAGAAAGGCAGAAGAAATTACAATTTGAACATGAAGAAAGGCAGAAGAAATTACAATTTTAACATAGAAAAATGCAGAAGAAATTACAATTTGAACATGAAGAAAGGCAGAAGAAATTACAATTTTAACATAGAAAAATGCAGCAGAAATTACAATTTGAACATGAAGAAAGGCAGAAGAAATTACAATTTGAACATGAAGAAAGGCAGAAGAAATTACAATTTTAACATAGAAAAATGCAGAAGAAATTACAATTTTAACATAGAAAAATGCAGAAGAAATTACAATTTTAACATAGAAAAATGCAGCAGAAATTACAATTTGAACATGAAGAAAGGCAGAAGAAATTAAAATTTTAACATGAAGAAAGGCAGAAGAAATTACAATTTGAACATGAAGAAAGGCAGAAGAAATTACAATTTTAACATAGAAAAATGCAGAAGAAATTACAATTTGAACATGAAGAAAGGCAGAAGAAATTACAATTTGAACATGAAGAAAGGCAGAAGAAATTACAATTTTAACATAGAAAAATGCAGAAGAAATTACAATTTGAACATGAAGAAAGGCAGAAGAAATTACAATTTGAACATGAAGAAAGGCAGAAGAAATTACAATTTTAACATAGAAAAATGCAGAAGAAATTACAATTTTAACATAGAAAAATGCAGAAGAAATTACAATTTTAACATAGAAAAATGCAGCAGAAATTACAATTTGAACATGAAGAAAGGCAGAAGAAATTAAAATTTTAACATGAAGAAAGGCAGAAGAAATTACAATTTGAACATGAAGAAAGGCAGAAGAAATTACAATTTTAACATAGAAAAATGCAGAAGAAATTACAATTTGAACATGAAGAAAGGCAGAAGAAATTACAATTTTAACATAGAAAAATGCAGCAGAAATTACAATTTGAACATGAAGAAAGGCAGAAGAAATTACAATTTGAACATGAAGAAAGGCAGAAGAAATTACAATTTTAACATAGAAAAATGCAGAAGAAATTACAATTTTAACATAGAAAAATGCAGAAGAAATTACAATTTTAACATAGAAAAATGCAGCAGAAATTACAATTTGAACATGAAGAAAGGCAGAAGAAATTACAATTTGAACATGAAGAAAGGCAGAAGAAATTACAATTTTAACATAGAAAAATGCAGAAGAAATTACAATTTGAACATGAAGAAAGGCAGAAGAAATTACAATTTGAACATGAAGAAAGGCAGAAGAAATTACAATTTTAACATAGAAAAATGCAGAAGAAATTACAATTTGAACATGAAGAAAGGCAGAAGAAATTACAATTTGAACATGAAGAAAGGCAGAAGAAATTACAATTTTAACATAGAAAAATGCAGAAGAAATTACAATTTTAACATAGAAAAATGCAGAAGAAATTACAATTTTAACATAGAAAAATGCAGAAGAAATTACAATTTTAACATAGAAAAATGCAGCAGAAATTACAATTTGAACTTGAAGAAAGGCAGAAGAAATTACAATTTGAACATGAAGAAAGGCAGAAGAAATTACAATTTTAACATAGAAAAATGCAGAAGAAATTACAATTTGAACATGAAGAAAGGCAGAAGAAATTACAATTTGAACATGAAGAAAGGCAGAAGAAATTACAATTTTAACATAGAAAAATGCAGCAGAAATTACAATTTGAACATGAAGAAAGGCAGAAGAAATTACAATTTGAACATGAAGAAAGGCAGAAGAAATTACAATTTTAACATAGAAAAATGCAGAAGAAATTACAATTTTAACATAGAAAAATGCAGAAGAAATTACAATTTTAACATAGAAAAATGCAGAAGAAATTACAATTTTAACATAGAAAAATGCAGCAGAAATTACAATTTGAACTTGAAGAAAGGCAGAAGAAATTACAATTTGAACATGAAGAAAGGCAGAAGAAATTACAATTTGAACATGAAGAAAGGCAGAAGAAATTACAATTTGAAAATGAAGAAAGGCAGAAGAAATTACAATTTGAACATGAAGAAAGGCAGAAGAAATTACAATTTTAACATAGAAAAATGCAGCAGAAATTACAATTTGAACATGAAGAAAGGCAGAAGAAATTACAATTTGAACATGAAGAAAGGCAGAAGAAATTACAATTTTAACATAGAAAAATGCAGAAGAAATTACAATTTTAACATAGAAAAATGCAGAAGAAATTACAATTTTAACATAGAAAAATGCAGAAGAAATTACAATTTTAACATAGAAAAATGCAGCAGAAATTACAATTTGAACTTGAAGAAAGGCAGAAGAAATTACAATTTGAACATGAAGAAAGGCAGAAGAAATTACAATTTTAACATAGAAAAATGCAGAAGAAATTACAATTTGAACATGAAGAAAGGCAGAAGAAATTACAATTTGAACATGAAGAAAGGCAGAAGAAATTACAATTTGAACATGAAGAAAGGCAGAAGAAATTACAATTTGAAAATGAAGAAAGGCAGAAGAAATTACAATTTGAACATGAAGAAAGGCAGAAGAAATTACAATTTTAACATAGAAAAATGCAGAAGAAATTACAATTTTAACATAGAAAAATGCAGAAGAAATTACAATTTGAACATGAAGAAAGGCAGAAGAAATTACAATTTTAACATAGAAAAATGCAGAAGAAATTACAATTTGAACATGAAGAAAGGCAGAAGAAATTACAATTTTAACATAGAAAAATGCAGAAGAAATTACAATTTGAACATGAAGAAAGGCAGAAGAAATTACAATTTGAACATGAAGAAAGGCAGAAGAAATTACAATTTGAAAATGAAGAAAGGCAGAAGAAATTACAATTTGAACATGAAGAAAGGCAGAAGAAATTAAAATTTTAACATGAAGAAAGGCAGAAGAAATTACAATTTGAACATGAAGAAAGGCAGAAGAAATTACAATTTTAACATAGAAAAATGCAGAAGAAATTACAATTTGAACATGAAGAAAGGCAGAAGAAATTACAATTTTAACATAGAAAAATGCAGCAGAAATTACAATTTGAACATGAAGAAAGGCAGAAGAAATTACAATTTGAACATGAAGAAAGGCAGAAGAAATTACAATTTTAACATAGAAAAATGCAGAAGAAATTACAATTTTAACATAGAAAAATGCAGAAGAAATTACAATTTTAACATAGAAAAATGCAGAAGAAATTACAATTTTAACATAGAAAAATGCAGCAGAAATTACAATTTGAACATGAAGAAAGGCAGAAGAAATTAAAATTTTAACATGAAGAAAGGCAGAAGAAATTACAATTTGAACATGAAGAAAGGCAGAAGAAATTACAATTTTAACATAGAAAAATGCAGAAGAAATTACAATTTGAACATGAAGAAAGGCAGAAGAAATTACAATTTTAACATAGAAAAATGCAGAAGAAATTACAATTTTAACATAGAAAAATGCAGAAGAAATTACAATTTTAACATAGAAAAATGCAGAAGAAATTACAATTTTAACATAGAAAAATGCAGCAGAAATTACAATTTGAACTTGAAGAAAGGCAGAAGAAATTACAATTTGAACATGAAGAAAGGCAGAAGAAATTACAATTTTAACATAGAAAAATGCAGAAGAAATTACAATTTGAACATGAAGAAAGGCAGAAGAAATTACAATTTGAACATGAAGAAAGGCAGAAGAAATTACAATTTTAACATAGAAAAATGCAGCAGAAATTACAATTTGAACATGAAGAAAGGCAGAAGAAATTACAATTTGAACATGAAGAAAGGCAGAAGAAATTACAATTTTAACATAGAAAAATGCAGAAGAAATTACAATTTTAACATAGAAAAATGCAGAAGAAATTACAATTTTAACATAGAAAAATGCAGAAGAAATTACAATTTTAACATAGAAAAATGCAGCAGAAATTACAATTTGAACTTGAAGAAAGGCAGAAGAAATTACAATTTGAACATGAAGAAAGGCAGAAGAAATTACAATTTGAACATGAAGAAAGGCAGAAGAAATTACAATTTGAAAATGAAGAAAGGCAGAAGAAATTACAATTTGAACATGAAGAAAGGCAGAAGAAATTACAATTTTAACATAGAAAAATGCAGCAGAAATTACAATTTGAACATGAAGAAAGGCAGAAGAAATTACAATTTGAACATGAAGAAAGGCAGAAGAAATTACAATTTTAACATAGAAAAATGCAGAAGAAATTACAATTTTAACATAGAAAAATGCAGAAGAAATTACAATTTTAACATAGAAAAATGCAGAAGAAATTACAATTTTAACATAGAAAAATGCAGCAGAAATTACAATTTGAACTTGAAGAAAGGCAGAAGAAATTACAATTTGAACATGAAGAAAGGCAGAAGAAATTACAATTTTAACATAGAAAAATGCAGAAGAAATTACAATTTGAACATGAAGAAAGGCAGAAGAAATTACAATTTGAACATGAAGAAAGGCAGAAGAAATTACAATTTGAACATGAAGAAAGGCAGAAGAAATTACAATTTGAAAATGAAGAAAGGCAGAAGAAATTACAATTTGAACATGAAGAAAGGCAGAAGAAATTACAATTTTAACATAGAAAAATGCAGAAGAAATTACAATTTTAACATAGAAAAATGCAGAAGAAATTACAATTTGAACATGAAGAAAGGCAGAAGAAATTACAATTTTAACATAGAAAAATGCAGAAGAAATTACAATTTGAACATGAAGAAAGGCAGAAGAAATTACAATTTTAACATAGAAAAATGCAGAAGAAATTACAATTTGAACATGAAGAAAGGCAGAAGAAATTACAATTTGAACATGAAGAAAGGCAGAAGAAATTACAATTTGAAAATGAAGAAAGGCAGAAGAAATTACAATTTGAACATGAAGAAAGGCAGAAGAAATTAAAATTTTAACATGAAGAAAGGCAGAAGAAATTACAATTTGAACATGAAGAAAGGCAGAAGAAATTACAATTTTAACATAGAAAAATGCAGAAGAAATTACAATTTGAACATGAAGAAAGGCAGAAGAAATTACAATTTTAACATAGAAAAATGCAGCAGAAATTACAATTTGAACATGAAGAAAGGCAGAAGAAATTACAATTTGAACATGAAGAAAGGCAGAAGAAATTACAATTTTAACATAGAAAAATGCAGAAGAAATTACAATTTTAACATAGAAAAATGCAGAAGAAATTACAATTTTAACATAGAAAAATGCAGAAGAAATTACAATTTTAACATAGAAAAATGCAGCAGAAATTACAATTTGAACATGAAGAAAGGCAGAAGAAATTAAAATTTTAACATGAAGAAAGGCAGAAGAAATTACAATTTGAACATGAAGAAAGGCAGAAGAAATTACAATTTTAACATAGAAAAATGCAGAAGAAATTACAATTTGAACATGAAGAAAGGCAGAAGAAATTACAATTTTAACATAGAAAAATGCAGCAGAAATTACAATTTGAACATGAAGAAAGGCAGAAGAAATTACAATTTGAACATGAAGAAAGGCAGAAGAAATTACAATTTTAACATAGAAAAATGCAGAAGAAATTACAATTTTAACATAGAAAAATGCAGAAGAAATTACAATTTTAACATAGAAAAATGCAGCAGAAATTACAATTTGAACATGAAGAAAGGCAGAAGAAATTAAAATTTTAACATGAAGAAAGGCAGAAGAAATTACAATTTGAACATGAAGAAAGGCAGAAGAAATTACAATTTTAACATAGAAAAATGCAGAAGAAATTACAATTTGAACATGAAGAAAGGCAGAAGAAATTACAATTTGAACATGAAGAAAGGCAGAAGAAATTACAATTTTAACATAGAAAAATGCAGAAGAAATTACAATTTGAACATAAAGAAAGGCAGAAGAAATTACAATTTGAACATGAAGAAAGGCAGAAGAAATTACAATTTTAACATAGAAAAATGCAGAAGAAATTACAATTTGAACATGAAGAAAGGCAGAAGAAATTACAATTTTAACATAGAAAAATGCAGAAGAAATTACAATTTTAACATAGAAAAATGCAGAAGAAATTACAATTTTAACATAGAAAAATGCAGAAGAAATTACAATTTTAACATAGAAAAATGCAGCAGAAATTACAATTTGAACATGAAGAAAGGCAGAAGAAATTAAAATTTTAACATGAAGAAAGGCAGAAGAAATTACAATTTGAACATGAAGAAAGGCAGAAGAAATTACAATTTTAACATAGAAAAATGCAAAAGAAATTACAATTTGAACATGAAGAAAGGCAGAAGAAATTACAATTTTAACATAGAAAAATGCAGCAGAAATTACAATTTGAACATGAAGAAAGGCAGAAGAAATTACAATTTGAACATGAAGAAAGGCAGAAGAAATTACAATTTTAACATAGAAAAATGCAGAAGAAATTACAATTTTAACATAGAAAAATGCAGAAGAAATTACAATTTTAACATAGAAAAATGCAGCAGAAATTACAATTTGAACATGAAGAAAGGCAGAAGAAATTAAAATTTTAACATGAAGAAAGGCAGAAGAAATTACAATTTTAACATGAAGAAAGGCAGAAGAAATTACAATTTTAACATAGAAAAATGCAGAAGAAATTACAATTTGAACATGAAGAAAGGCAGAAGAAATTACAATTTTAACATAGAAAAATGCAGAAGAAATTACAATTTGAACATGAAGAAAGGCAGAAGAAATTACAATTTGAACATGAAGAAAGGCAGAAGAAATTACAATTTTAACATAGAAAAATGCAGAAGAAATTACAATTTGAACATGAAGAAAGGCAGAAGAAATTACAATTTGAACATGAAGAAAGGCAGAAGAAATTACAATTTTAACATAGAAAAATGCAGAAGAAATTACAATTTTAACATAGAAAAATGCAGAAGAAATTACAATTTTAACATAGAAAAATGCAGAAGAAATTACAATTTTAACATAGAAAAATGCAGCAGAAATTACAATTTGAACTTGAAGAAAGGCAGAAGAAATTACAATTTGAACATGAAGAAAGGCAGAAGAAATTACAATTTTAACATAGAAAAATGCAGAAGAAATTACAATTTGAACATGAAGAAAGGCAGAAGAAATTACAATTTGAACATGAAGAAAGGCAGAAGAAATTACAATTTTAACATAGAAAAATGCAGCAGAAATTACAATTTGAACATGAAGAAAGGCAGAAGAAATTACAATTTGAACATGAAGAAAGGCAGAAGAAATTACAATTTTAACATAGAAAAATGCAGAAGAAATTACAATTTTAACATAGAAAAATGCAGAAGAAATTACAATTTTAACATAGAAAAATGCAGAAGAAATTACAATTTTAACATAGAAAAATGCAGCAGAAATTACAATTTGAACTTGAAGAAAGGCAGAAGAAATTACAATTTGAACATGAAGAAAGGCAGAAGAAATTACAATTTTAACATAGAAAAATGCAGAAGAAATTACAATTTGAACATGAAGAAAGGCAGAAGAAATTACAATTTGAACATGAAGAAAGGCAGAAAAAATTACAATTTGAACATGAAGAAAGGCAGAAGAAATTACAATTTGAAAATGAAGAAAGGCAGAAGAAATTACAATTTGAACATGAAGAAAGGCAGAAGAAATTACAATTTTAACATAGAAAAATGCAGAAGAAATTACAATTTTAACATAGAAAAATGCAGAAGAAATTACAATTTGAACATGAAGAAAGGCAGAAGACATTACAATTTTAACATAGAAAAATGCAGAAGAAATTACAATTTGAACATGAAGAAAGGCAGAAGAAATTACAATTTTAACATAGAAAAATGCAGAAGAAATTACAATTTGAACATGAAGAAAGGCAGAAGAAATTACAATTTGAACATGAAGAAAGGCAGAAGAAATTACAATTTGAACATGAAGAAAGGCAGAAGAAATTACAATTTGAAAATGAAGAAAGGCAGAAGAAATTACAATTTGAACATGAAGAAAGGCAGAAGAAATTACAATTTTAACATAGAAAAATGCAGAAGAAATTACAATTTTAACATGAAGAAAGGCAGAAGAAATTACAATTTTAACATAGAAAAATGCAGAAGAAATTACAATTTGAACATGAAGAAAGGCAGAAGAAATTACAATTTTAACATAGAAAAATGCAGAAGAAATTACAATTTGAACATGAAGAAAGGCAGAAGAAATTACAATTTTAACATAGAAAAATGCAGAAGAAATTACAATTTTAACATGAAGAAAGGCAGAAGAAATTACAATTTGAACATGAAGAAAGGCAGAAGAAATTACAATTTTAACATGAAGAAAGGCAGAAGAAATTACAATTTGAACATGAAGAAAGGCAGAAGAAATTACAATTTGAACATGAAGAAAGGCAGAAGAAATTACAATTTGAACATGAAGAAAGGCAGAAGAAATTAAAATTTTAACATGAAGAAAGGCAGAAGAAATTACAATTTGAACATGAAGAAAGGCAGAAGAAATTACAATTTTAACATAGAAAAATGCAGAAGAAATTACAATTTGAACATGAAGAAAGGCAGAAGAAATTACAATTTTAACATAGAAAAATGCAGCAGAAATTACAATTTGAACATGAAGAAAGGCAGAAGAAATTACAATTTGAACATGAAGAAAGGCAGAAGAAATTACAATTTTAACATAGAAAAATGCAGAAGAAATTACAATTTGAACATGAAGAAAGGCAGAAGAAATTACAATTTTAACATAGAAAAATGCAGAAGAAATTACAATTTGAACATGAAGAAAGGCAGAAGAAATTACAATTTGAACATGAAGAAAGGCAGAAGAAATTACAATTTGAACATGAAGAAAGGCAGAAGAAATTACAATTTGAAAATGAAGAAAGGCAGAAGAAATTACAATTTGAACATGAAGAAAGGCAGAAGAAATTACAATTTTAACATAGAAAAATGCAGAAGAAATTACAATTTTAACATGAAGAAAGGCAGAAGAAATTACAATTTGAACATGAAGAAAGGCAGAAGAAATTACAATTTTAACATAGAAAAATGCAGAAGAAATTACAATTTGAACATGAAGAAAGGCAGAAGAAATTACAATTTTAACATAGAAAAATGCAGAAGAAATTACAATTTGAACATGAAGAAAGGCAGAAGAAATTACAATTTTAACATAGAAAAATGCAGAAGAAATTACAATTTGAACATGAAGAAAGGCAGAAGAAATTACAATTTGAAAATGAAGAAAGGCAGAAGAAATTACAATTTGAACATGAAGAAAGGCAGAAGAAATTACAATTTTAACATAGAAAAATGCAGAAGAAATTACAATTTTAACATGAAGAAAGGCAGAAGAAATTACAATTTGAACATGAAGAAAGGCAGAAGAAATTACAATTTTAACATAGAAAAATGCAGAAGAAATTACAATTTGAACATGAAGAAAGGCAGAAGAAATTACAATTTTAACATAGAAAAATGCAGAAGAAATTACAATTTGAACATGAAGAAAGGCAGAAGAAATTACAATTTTAACATAGAAAAATGCAGAAGAAATTACAATTTGAACATGAAGAAAGGCAGAAGAAATTACAATTTTAACATAGAAAAATGCAGAAGAAATTACAATTTTAACATGAAGAAAGGCAGAAGAAATTACAATTTGAACATGAAGAAAGGCAGAAGAAATTACAATTTTAACATAGAAAAATGCAGAAGAAATTACAATTTGAACATGAAGAAAGGCAGAAGAAATTACAATTTTAACATAGAAAAATGCAGAAGAAATTACAATTTGAACATGAAGAAAGGCAGAAGAAATTACAATTTTAACATAGAAAAATGCAGAAGAAATTACAATTTGAACATGAAGAAAGGCAGAAGAAATTACAATTTTAACATAGAAAAATGCAGAAGAAATTACAATTTGTACATGAAGAAAGGCAGAAGAAATTACAATTTTAACATGAAGAAAGGCAGAAGAAATTACAATTTTAACATAGAAAAATGCAGAAGAAATTACAATTTGAACATGAAGAAAGGCAGAAGAAATTACAATTTTAACATAGAAAAATGCAGAAGAAATTACAATTTGAACATGAAGAAAGGCAGAAGAAATTACAATTTTAACATAGAAAAATGCAGAAGAAATTACAATTTTAACATAGAAAAATGCAGAAGAAATTACAATTTTAACATGAAGAAAGGCAGAAGAAATTACAATTTTAACATAGAAAAATGCAGAAGAAATTACAATTTGAACATGAAGAAAGGCAGAAGAAATTACAATTTTAACATAGAAAAATGCAGAAGAAATTACAATTTGAACATGAAGAAAGGCAGAAGAAATTACAATTTTAACATAGAAAAATCCAGAAGAAATTACAATTTGAACATGAAGAAAGGCAGAAGAAATTACAATTTTAACATGAAGAAAGGCAGAAGAAATTACAATTTTAACATAGAAAAATGCAGAAGAAATTACAATTTGAACATGAAGAAAGGCAGAAGAAATTACAATTTTAACATAGAAAAATGCAGAAGAAATTACAATTTGAACATGAAGAAAGGCAGAAGAAATTACAATTTTAACATAGAAAAATGCAGAAAAAATTACAATTTTAACATAGAAAAATGCAGAAGAAATTACAATTTGAACATGAAGAAAGGCAGAAGAAATTACAATTTTAACATAGAAAAATGCAGAAGAAATTACAATTTGAACATGAAGAAAGGCAGAAGAAATTACAATTTGAACATGAAGAAAGGCAGAAGAAATTACAATTTGAACATGAAGAAAGGCAGAAGAAATTACAATTTGAACATGAAGAAAGGCAGAAGAAATTACAATTTGAACATGAAGAAAGGCAGAAGAAATTACAATTTGAACATGAAGAAAGGCAGAAGAAATTACAATTTTAACATAGAAAAATGCAGCAGAAATTACAATTTGAACATGAAGAAAGGCAGAAGAAATTACAATTTGAACATGAAGAAAGGCAGAAGAAATTACAATTTTAACATAGAAAAATGCAGAAGAAATTACAATTTTAACATAGAAAAATGCAGAAGAAATTACAATTTTAACATAGAAAAATGCAGAAGAAATTACAATTTTAACATAGAAAAATGCAGCAGAAATTACAATTTGAACTTGAAGAAAGGCAGAAGAAATTACAATTTGAACATGAAGAAAGGCAGAAGAAATTACAATTTTAACATAGAAAAATGCAGAAGAAATTACAATTTGAACATGAAGAAAGGCAGAAGAAATTACAATTTGAACATGAAGAAAGGCAGAAGAAATTACAATTTGAACATGAAGAAAGGCAGAAGAAATTACAATTTGAAAATGAAGAAAGGCAGAAGAAATTACAATTTGAACATGAAGAAAGGCAGAAGAAATTACAATTTTAACATAGAAAAATGCAGAAGAAATTACAATTTTAACATAGAAAAATGCAGAAGAAATTACAATTTGAACATGAAGAAAGGCAGAAGAAATTACAATTTTAACATAGAAAAATGCAGAAGAAATTACAATTTGAACATGAAGAAAGGCAGAAGAAATTACAATTTTAACATAGAAAAATGCAGAAGAAATTACAATTTGAACATGAAGAAAGGCAGAAGAAATTACAATTTGAACATGAAGAAAGGCAGAAGAAATTACAATTTGAAAATGAAGAAAGGCAGAAGAAATTACAATTTGAACATGAAGAAAGGCAGAAGAAATTAAAATTTTAACATGAAGAAAGGCAGAAGAAATTACAATTTGAACATGAAGAAAGGCAGAAGAAATTACAATTTTAACATAGAAAAATGCAGAAGAAATTACAATTTGAACATGAAGAAAGGCAGAAGAAATTACAATTTTAACATAGAAAAATGCAGCAGAAATTACAATTTGAACATGAAGAAAGGCAGAAGAAATTACAATTTGAACATGAAGAAAGGCAGAAGAAATTACAATTTTAACATAGAAAAATGCAGAAGAAATTACAATTTTAACATAGAAAAATGCAGAAGAAATTACAATTTTAACATAGAAAAATGCAGAAGAAATTACAATTTTAACATAGAAAAATGCAGCAGAAATTACAATTTGAACATGAAGAAAGGCAGAAGAAATTAAAATTTTAACATGAAGAAAGGCAGAAGAAATTACAATTTGAACATGAAGAAAGGCAGAAGAAATTACAATTTTAACATAGAAAAATGCAGAAGAAATTACAATTTGAACATGAAGAAAGGCAGAAGAAATTACAATTTTAACATAGAAAAATGCAGCAGAAATTACAATTTGAACATGAAGAAAGGCAGAAGAAATTACAATTTGAACATGAAGAAAGGCAGAAGAAATTACAATTTTAACATAGAAAAATGCAGAAGAAATTACAATTTTAACATAGAAAAATGCAGAAGAAATTACAATTTTAACATAGAAAAATGCAGCAGAAATTACAATTTGAACATGAAGAAAGGCAGAAGAAATTAAAATTTTAACATGAAGAAAGGCAGAAGAAATTACAATTTGAACATGAAGAAAGGCAGAAGAAATTACAATTTTAACATAGAAAAATGCAGAAGAAATTACAATTTGAACATGAAGAAAGGCAGAAGAAATTACAATTTGAACATGAAGAAAGGCAGAAGAAATTACAATTTTAACATAGAAAAATGCAGAAGAAATTACAATTTGAACATGAAGAAAGGCAGAAGAAATTACAATTTGAACATGAAGAAAGGCAGAAGAAATTACAATTTTAACATAGAAAAATGCAGAAGAAATTACAATTTGAACATGAAGAAAGGCAGAAGAAATTACAATTTTAACATAGAAAAATGCAGAAGAAATTACAATTTTAACATAGAAAAATGCAGAAGAAATTACAATTTTAACATAGAAAAATGCAGAAGAAATTACAATTTTAACATAGAAAAATGCAGCAGAAATTACAATTTGAACATGAAGAAAGGCAGAAGAAATTAAAATTTTAACATGAAGAAAGGCAGAAGAAATTACAATTTGAACATGAAGAAAGGCAGAAGAAATTACAATTTTAACATAGAAAAATGCAGAAGAAATTACAATTTGAACATGAAGAAAGGCAGAAGAAATTACAATTTTAACATAGAAAAATGCAGCAGAAATTACAATTTGAACATGAAGAAAGGCAGAAGAAATTACAATTTGAACATGAAGAAAGGCAGAAGAAATTACAATTTTAACATAGAAAAATGCAGAAGAAATTACAATTTTAACATAGAAAAATGCAGAAGAAATTACAATTTTAACATAGAAAAATGCAGCAGAAATTACAATTTGAACATGAAGAAAGGCAGAAGAAATTAAAATTTTAACATGAAGAAAGGCAGAAGAAATTACAATTTGAACATGAAGAAAGGCAGAAGAAATTACAATTTTAACATAGAAAAATGCAGAAGAAATTACAATTTGAACATGAAGAAAGGCAGAAGAAATTACAATTTGAACATGAAGAAAGGCAGAAGAAATTACAATTTTAACATAGAAAAATGCAGAAGAAATTACAATTTGAACATGAAGAAAGGCAGAAGAAATTACAATTTGAACATGAAGAAAGGCAGAAGAAATTACAATTTTAACATAGAAAAATGCAGAAGAAATTACAATTTTAACATAGAAAAATGCAGAAGAAATTACAATTTTAACATAGAAAAATGCAGAAGAAATTACAATTTTAACATAGAAAAATGCAGCAGAAATTACAATTTGAACTTGAAGAAAGGCAGAAGAAATTACAATTTGAACATGAAGAAAGGCAGAAGAAATTACAATTTTAACATAGAAAAATGCAGAAGAAATTACAATTTGAACATGAAGAAAGGCAGAAGAAATTACAATTTGAACATGAAGAAAGGCAGAAGAAATTACAATTTTAACATAGAAAAATGCAGCAGAAATTACAATTTGAACATGAAGAAAGGCAGAAGAAATTACAATTTGAACATGAAGAAAGGCAGAAGAAATTACAATTTTAACATAGAAAAATGCAGAAGAAATTACAATTTTAACATAGAAAAATGCAGAAGAAATTACAATTTTAACATAGAAAAATGCAGAAGAAATTACAATTTTAACATAGAAAAATGCAGCAGAAATTACAATTTGAACTTGAAGAAAGGCAGAAGAAATTACAATTTGAACATGAAGAAAGGCAGAAGAAATTACAATTTTAACATAGAAAAATGCAGAAGAAATTACAATTTGAACATGAAGAAAGGCAGAAGAAATTACAATTTGAACATGAAGAAAGGCAGAAGAAATTACAATTTGAACATGAAGAAAGGCAGAAGAAATTACAATTTGAAAATGAAGAAAGGCAGAAGAAATTACAATTTGAACATGAAGAAAGGCAGAAGAAATTACAATTTTAACATAGAAAAATGCAGAAGAAATTACAATTTTAACATAGAAAAATGCAGAAGAAATTACAATTTGAACATGAAGAAAGGCAGAAGACATTACAATTTTAACATAGAAAAATGCAGAAGAAATTACAATTTGAACATGAAGAAAGGCAGAAGAAATTACAATTTTAACATAGAAAAATGCAGAAGAAATTACAATTTGAACATGAAGAAAGGCAGAAGAAATTACAATTTGAACATGAAGAAAGGCAGAAGAAATTACAATTTGAACATGAAGAAAGGCAGAAGAAATTACAATTTGAAAATGAAGAAAGGCAGAAGAAATTACAATTTGAACATGAAGAAAGGCAGAAGAAATTACAATTTTAACATAGAAAAATGCAGAAGAAATTACAATTTTAACATGAAGAAAGGCAGAAGAAATTACAATTTTAACATAGAAAAATGCAGAAGAAATTACAATTTGAACATGAAGAAAGGCAGAAGAAATTACAATTTTAACATAGAAAAATGCAGAAGAAATTACAATTTGAACATGAAGAAAGGCAGAAGAAATTACAATTTTAACATAGAAAAATGCAGAAGAAATTACAATTTTAACATGAAGAAAGGCAGAAGAAATTACAATTTGAACATGAAGAAAGGCAGAAGAAATTACAATTTTAACATGAAGAAAGGCAGAAGAAATTACAATTTGAACATGAAGAAAGGCAGAAGAAATTACAATTTGAACATGAAGAAAGGCAGAAGAAATTACAATTTGAACATGAAGAAAGGCAGAAGAAATTAAAATTTTAACATGAAGAAAGGCAGAAGAAATTACAATTTGAACATGAAGAAAGGCAGAAGAAATTACAATTTTAACATAGAAAAATGCAGAAGAAATTACAATTTGAACATGAAGAAAGGATGAAGATATTACAATTTTAACATAGAAAAATGCAGCAGAAATTACAATTTGAACATGAAGAAAGGCAGAAGAAATTACAATTTGAACATGAAGAAAGGCAGAAGAAATTACAATTTTAACATAGAAAAATGCAGAAGAAATTACAATTTGAACATGAAGAAAGGCAGAAGAAATTACAATTTTAACATAGAAAAATGCAGAAGAAATTACAATTTGAACATGAAGAAAGGCAGAAGAAATTACAATTTGAACATGAAGAAAGGCAGAAGAAATTACAATTTGAACATGAAGAAAGGCAGAAGAAATTACAATTTGAAAATGAAGAAAGGCAGAAGAAATTACAATTTGAACATGAAGAAAGGCAGAAGAAATTACAATTTTAACATAGAAAAATGCAGAAGAAATTACAATTTTAACATGAAGAAAGGCAGAAGAAATTACAATTTGAACATGAAGAAAGGCAGAAGAAATTACAATTTTAACATAGAAAAATGCAGAAGAAATTACAATTTGAACATGAAGAAAGGCAGAAGAAATTACAATTTTAACATAGAAAAATGCAGAAGAAATTACAATTTGAACATGAAGAAAGGCAGAAGAAATTACAATTTTAACATAGAAAAATGCAGAAGAAATTACAATTTGAACATGAAGAAAGGCAGAAGAAATTACAATTTGAAAATGAAGAAAGGCAGAAGAAATTACAATTTGAACATGAAGAAAGGCAGAAGAAATTACAATTTTAACATAGAAAATGCAGAAGAAATTACAATTTTAACATGAAGAAAGGCAGAAGAAATTACAATTTGAACATGAAGAAAGGCAGAAGAAATTACAATTTTAACATAGAAAAATGCAGAAGAAATTACAATTTGAACATGAAGAAAGGCAGAAGAAATTACAATTTTAACATAGAAAAATGCAGAAGAAATTACAATTTGAACATGAAGAAAGGCAGAAGAAATTACAATTTTAACATAGAAAAATGCAGAAGAAATTACAATTTGAACATGAAGAAAGGCAGAAGAAATTACAATTTTAACATAGAAAAATGCAGAAGAAATTACAATTTTAACATGAAGAAAGGCAGAAGAAATTACAATTTGAACATGAAGAAAGGCAGAAGAAATTACAATTTTAACATAGAAAAATGCAGAAGAAATTACAATTTGAACATGAAGAAAGGCAGAAGAAATTACAATTTTAACATAGAAAAATGCAGAAGAAATTACAATTTGAACATGAAGAAAGGCAGAAGAAATTACAATTTTAACATAGAAAAATGCAGAAGAAATTACAATTTGAACATGAAGAAAGGCAGAAGAAATTACAATTTTAACATAGAAAAATGCAGAAGAAATTACAATTTGTACATGAAGAAAGGCAGAAGAAATTACAATTTTAACATGAAGAAAGGCAGAAGAAATTACAATTTTAACATAGAAAAATGCAGAAGAAATTACAATTTGAACATGAAGAAAGGCAGAAGAAATTACAATTTTAACATAGAAAAATGCAGAAGAAATTACAATTTGAACATGAAGAAAGGCAGAAGAAATTACAATTTTAACATAGAAAAATGCAGAAGAAATTACAATTTTAACATAGAAAAATGCAGAAGAAATTACAATTTTAACATGAAGAAAGGCAGAAGAAATTACAATTTTAACATAGAAAAATGCAGAAGAAATTACAATTTGAACATGAAGAAAGGCAGAAGAAATTACAATTTTAACATAGAAAAATGCAGAAGAAATTACAATTTGAACATGAAGAAAGGCAGAAGAAATTACAATTTTAACATAGAAAAATGCAGAAGAAATTACAATTTTAACATAGAAAAATGCAGAAGAAATTACAATTTTAACATAGAAAAATGCAGAAGAAATTACAATTTTAACATAGAAAAATGCAGCAGAAATTACAATTTGAACATGAAGAAAGGCAGAAGAAATTAAAATTTTAACATGAAGAAAGGCAGAAGAAATTACAATTTTAACATAGAAAAATGCAGAAGAAATTACAATTTGAACATGAAGAAAGGCAGAAGAAATTACAATTTTAACATAGAAAAATGCAGCAGAAATTACAATTTGAACATGAAGAAAGGCAGAAGAAATTACAATTTGAACATGAAGAAAGGCAGAAGAAATTACAATTTTAACATAGAAAAATGCAGAAGAAATTACAATTTTAACATAGAAAAATGCAGAAGAAATTACAATTTTAACATAGAAAAATGCAGCAGAAATTACAATTTGAACATGAAGAAAGGCAGAAGAAATTAAAATTTTAACATGAAGAAAGGCAGAAGAAATTACAATTTGAACATGAAGAAAGGCAGAAGAAATTACAATTTTAACATAGAAAAATGCAGAAGAAATTACAATTTGAACATGAAGAAAGGCAGAAGAAATTACAATTTGAACATGAAGAAAGGCAGAAGAAATTACAATTTTAACATAGAAAAATGCAGAAGAAATTACAATTTGAACATGAAGAAAGGCAGAAGAAATTACAATTTTAACATAGAAAAATGCAGAAGAAATTACAATTTTAACATAGAAAAATGCAGAAGAAATTACAATTTTAACATAGAAAAATGCAGAAGAAATTACAATTTTAACATAGAAAAATGCAGCAGAAATTACAATTTGAACATGAAGAAAGGCAGAAGAAATTAAAATTTTAACATGAAGAAAGGCAGAAGAAATTACAATTTGAACATGAAGAAAGGCAGAAGAAATTACAATTTTAACATAGAAAAATGCAGAAGAAATTACAATTTGAACATGAAGAAAGGCAGAAGAAATTACAATTTTAACATAGAAAAATGCAGCAGAAATTACAATTTGAACATGAAGAAAGGCAGAAGAAATTACAATTTGAACATGAAGAAAGGCAGAAGAAATTACAATTTTAACATAGAAAAATGCAGAAGAAATTACAATTTTAACATAGAAAAATGCAGAAGAAATTACAATTTTAACATAGAAAAATGCAGCAGAAATTACAATTTGAACATGAAGAAAGGCAGAAGAAATTAAAATTTTAACATGAAGAAAGGCAGAAGAAATTACAATTTGAACATGAAGAAAGGCAGAAGAAATTACAATTTTAACATAGAAAAATGCAGAAGAAATTACAATTTGAACATGAAGAAAGGCAGAAGAAATTACAATTTGAACATGAAGAAAGGCAGAAGAAATTACAATTTTAACATAGAAAAATGCAGAAGAAATTACAATTTGAACATGAAGAAAGGCAGAAGAAATTACAATTTGAACATGAAGAAAGGCAGAAGAAATTACAATTTTAACATAGAAAAATGCAGAAGAAATTACAATTTTAACATAGAAAAATGCAGAAGAAATTACAATTTTAACATAGAAAAATGCAGAAGAAATTACAATTTTAACATAGAAAAATGCAGCAGAAATTACAATTTGAACTTGAAGAAAGGCAGAAGAAATTACAATTTGAACATGAAGAAAGGCAGAAGAAATTACAATTTTAACATAGAAAAATGCAGAAGAAATTACAATTTGAACATGAAGAAAGGCAGAAGAAATTACAATTTGAACATAGAAAAATGCAGAAGAAATTACAATTTGAACATGAAGAAAGGCAGAAGAAATTACAATTTTAACATAGAAAAATGCAGCAGAAATTACAATTTGAACATGAAGAAAGGCAGAAGAAATTACAATTTGAACATGAAGAAAGGCAGAAGAAATTACAATTTTAACATAGAAAAATGCAGAAGAAATTACAATTTGAACATGAAGAAAGGCAGAAGAAATTACAATTTGAACATAGAAAAATGCAGAAGAAATTACAATTTGAACATGAAGAAAGGCAGAAGAAATTACAATTTTAACATAGAAAAATGCAGCAGAAATTACAATTTGAACATGAAGAAAGGCAGAAGAAATTACAATTTGAACATGAAGAAAGGCAGAAGAAATTACAATTTTAACATAGAAAAATGCAGAAGAAATTACAATTTTAACATAGAAAAATGCAGAAGAAATTACAATTTTAACATAGAAAAATGCAGAAGAAATTACAATTTTAACATAGAAAAATGCAGCAGAAATTACAATTTGAACTTGAAGAAAGGCAGAAGAAATTACAATTTGAACATGAAGAAAGGCAGAAGAAATTACAATTTTAACATGAAGAAAGGCAGAAGAAATTACAATTTGAACATGAAGAAAGGCAGAAGAAATTACAATTTGAACATAGAAAAATGCAGAAGAAATTACAATTTGAACATGAAGAAAGGCAGAAGAAATTACAATTTTAACATAGAAAAATGCAGCAGAAATTACAATTTGAACATGAAGAAAGGCAGAAGAAATTACAATTTGAACATGAAGAAAGGCAGAAGAAATTACAATTTTAACATAGAAAAATGCAGAAGAAATTACAATTTGAACATGAAGAAAGGCAGAAGAAATTACAATTTGAACATAGAAAAATGCAGAAGAAATTACAATTTGAACATGAAGAAAGGCAGAAGAAATTACAATTTTAACATAGAAAAATGCAGCAGAAATTACAATTTGAACATGAAGAAAGGCAGAAGAAATTACAATTTGAACATGAAGAAAGGCAGAAGAAATTACAATTTTAACATAGAAAAATGCAGAAGAAATTACAATTTTAACATAGAAAAATGCAGAAGAAATTACAATTTTAACATAGAAAAATGCAGAAGAAATTACAATTTTAACATAGAAAAATGCAGCAGAAATTACAATTTGAACTTGAAGAAAGGCAGAAGAAATTACAATTTGAACATGAAGAAAGGCAGAAGAAATTACAATTTTAACATAGAAAAATGCAGAAGAAATTACAATTTGAACATGAAGAAAGGCAGAAGAAATTACAATTTGAACATGAAGAAAGGCAGAAGAAATTACAATTTGAACATGAAGAAAGGCAGAAGAAATTACAATTTGAAAATGAAGAAAGGCAGAAGAAATTACAATTTGAACATGAAGAAAGGCAGAAGAAATTACAATTTTAACATAGAAAAATGCAGAAGAAATTACAATTTTAACATAGAAAAATGCAGAAGAAATTACAATTTGAACATGAAGAAAGGCAGAAGACATTACAATTTTAACATAGAAAAATGCAGAAGAAATTACAATTTGAACATGAAGAAAGGCAGAAGAAATTACAATTTTAACATAGAAAAATGCAGAAGAAATTACAATTTGAACATGAAGAAAGGCAGAAGAAATTACAATTTGAACATGAAGAAAGGCAGAAGAAATTACAATTTGAACATGAAGAAAGGCAGAAGAAATTACAATTTGAAAATGAAGAAAGGCAGAAGAAATTACAATTTGAACATGAAGAAAGGCAGAAGAAATTACAATTTTAACATAGAAAAATGCAGAAGAAATTACAATTTTAACATGAAGAAAGGCAGAAGAAATTACAATTTTAACATAGAAAAATGCAGAAGAAATTACAATTTGAACATGAAGAAAGGCAGAAGAAATTACAATTTTAACATAGAAAAATGCAGAAGAAATTACAATTTGAACATGAAGAAAGGCAGAAGAAATTACAATTTTAACATAGAAAAATGCAGAAGAAATTACAATTTTAACATGAAGAAAGGCAGAAGAAATTACAATTTGAACATGAAGAAAGGCAGAAGAAATTACAATTTTAACATGAAGAAAGGCAGAAGAAATTACAATTTGAACATGAAGAAAGGCAGAAGAAATTACAATTTGAACATGAAGAAAGGCAGAAGAAATTACAATTTGAACATGAAGAAAGGCAGAAGAAATTAAAATTTTAACATGAAGAAAGGCAGAAGAAATTACAATTTGAACATGAAGAAAGGCAGAAGAAATTACAATTTTAACATAGAAAAATGCAGAAGAAATTACAATTTGAACATGAAGAAAGGCAGAAGAAATTACAATTTTAACATAGAAAAATGCAGCAGAAATTACAATTTGAACATGAAGAAAGGCAGAAGAAATTACAATTTGAACATGAAGAAAGGCAGAAGAAATTACAATTTTAACATAGAAAAATGCAGAAGAAATTACAATTTGAACATGAAGAAAGGCAGAAGAAATTACAATTTTAACATAGAAAAATGCAGAAGAAATTACAATTTGAACATGAAGAAAGGCAGAAGAAATTACAATTTGAACATGAAGAAAGGCAGAAGAAATTACAATTTGAACATGAAGAAAGGCAGAAGAAATTACAATTTGAAAATGAAGAAAGGCAGAAGAAATTACAATTTGAACATGAAGAAAGGCAGAAGAAATTACAATTTTAACATAGAAAAATGCAGAAGAAATTACAATTTTAACATGAAGAAAGGCAGAAGAAATTACAATTTGAACATGAAGAAAGGCAGAAGAAATTACAATTTTAACATAGAAAAATGCAGAAGAAATTACAATTTGAACATGAAGAAAGGCAGAAGAAATTACAATTTTAACATAGAAAAATGCAGAAGAAATTACAATTTGAACATGAAGAAAGGCAGAAGAAATTACAATTTTAACATAGAAAAATGCAGAAGAAATTACAATTTGAACATGAAGAAAGGCAGAAGAAATTACAATTTGAAAATGAAGAAAGGCAGAAGAAATTACAATTTGAACATGAAGAAAGGCAGAAGAAATTACAATTTTAACATAGAAAAATGCAGAAGAAATTACAATTTTAACATGAAGAAAGGCAGAAGAAATTACAATTTGAACATGAAGAAAGGCAGAAGAAATTACAATTTTAACATAGAAAAATGCAGAAGAAATTACAATTTGAACATGAAGAAAGGCAGAAGAAATTACAATTTTAACATAGAAAAATGCAGAAGAAATTACAATTTGAACATGAAGAAAGGCAGAAGAAATTACAATTTTAACATAGAAAAATGCAGAAGAAATTACAATTTGAACATGAAGAAAGGCAGAAGAAATTACAATTTTAACATAGAAAAATGCAGAAGAAATTACAATTTTAACATGAAGAAAGGCAGAAGAAATTACAATTTGAACATGAAGAAAGGCAGAAGAAATTACAATTTTAACATAGAAAAATGCAGAAGAAATTACAATTTGAACATGAAGAAAGGCAGAAGAAATTACAATTTTAACATAGAAAAATGCAGAAGAAATTACAATTTGAACATGAAGAAAGGCAGAAGAAATTACAATTTTAACATAGAAAAATGCAGAAGAAATTACAATTTGAACATGAAGAAAGGCAGAAGAAATTACAATTTTAACATAGAAAAATGCAGAAGAAATTACAATTTTAACATGAAGAAAGGCAGAAGAAATTACAATTTTAACATGAAGAAAGGCAGAAGAAATTACAATTTTAACATAGAAAAATGCAGAAGAAATTACAATTTGAACATGAAGAAAGGCAGAAGAAATTACAATTTTAACATAGAAAAATGCAGAAGAAATTACAATTTGAACATGAAGAAAGGCAGAAGAAATTACAATTTTAACATAGAAAAATGCAGAAGAAATTACAATTTTAACATAGAAAAATGCAGAAGAAATTACAATTTTAACATGAAGAAAGGCAGAAGAAATTACAATTTTAACATAGAAAAATGCAGAAGAAATTACAATTTGAACATGAAGAAAGGCAGAAGAAATTACAATTTTAACATAGAAAAATGCAGAAGAAATTACAATTTGAACATGAAGAAAGGCAGAAGAAATTACAATTTTAACATAGAAAAATCCAGAAGAAATTACAATTTGAACATGAAGAAAGGCAGAAGAAATTACAATTTTAACATGAAGAAAGGCAGAAGAAATTACAATTTTAACATAGAAAAATGCAGAAGAAATTACAATTTGAACATGAAGAAAGGCAGAAGAAATTACAATTTTAACATAGAAAAATGCAGAAGAAATTACAATTTGAACATGAAGAAAGGCAGAAGAAATTACAATTTTAACATAGAAAAATGCAGAAAAAATTACAATTTTAACATAGAAAAATGCAGAAGAAATTACAATTTGAACATGAAGAAAGGCAGAAGAAATTACAATTTTAACATAGAAAAATGCAGAAGAAATTACAATTTGAACATGAAGAAAGGCAGAAGAAATTACAATTTGAACATGAAGAAAGGCAGAAGAAATTACAATTTGAACATGAAGAAAGGCAGAAGAAATTACAATTTGAACATGAAGAAAGGCAGAAGAAATTACAATTTGAACATGAAGAAAGGCAGAAGAAATTACAATTTTAACATAGAAAAATGCAGAAGAAATTACAATTTTAACATAGAAAAATGCAGAAGAAATTACAATTTTAACATAGAAAAATGCAGAAGAAATTACAATTTGAACATGAAGAAAGGCAGAAGAAATTACAATTTTAACATAGAAAAATGCAGAAGAAATTACAATTTGAACATGAAGAAAGGCAGAAGAAATTACAATTTTAACATAGAAAAATGCAGAAGAAATTACAATTTTAACATAGAAAAATGCAGAAGAAATTACAATTTGAACATGAAGAAAGGCAGAAGAAATTACAATTTTAACATAGAAAAATGCAGAAGAAATTACAATTTGAACATGAAGAAAGGCAGAAGAAATTACAATTTGAACATGAAGAAAGGCAGAAGAAATTACAATTTGAACATGAAGAAAGGCAGAAGAAATTACAATTTGAACATGAAGAAAGGCAGAAGAAATTACAATTTTAACAAGAAAAATGCAGAAGAAATTACAATTTTAACATAGAAAAATGCAGAAGAAATTACAATTTGAACATGAAGAAAGGCAGAAGAAATTACAATTTTAACATAGAAAAATGCAGAAGAAATTACAATTTGAACATGAAGAAAGGCAGAAGAAATTACAATTTTAACATAGAAAAATGCAGAAGAAATTACAATTTGAACATGAAGAAAGGCAGAAGAAATTACAATTTTAACATGAAGAAAGGCAGAAGAAATTACAATTTTAACATAGAAAAATGCAGAAGAAATTACAATTTGAACATGAAGAAAGGCAGAAGAAATTACAATTTTAACATAGAAAAATGCAGAAGAAATTACAATTTGAACATGAAGAAAGGCAGAAGAAATTACAATTTTAACATAGAAAAATGCAGAAGAAATTACAATTTTAACATAGAAAAATGCAGAAGAAATTACAATTTGAACATGAAGAAAGGCAGAAGAAATTACAATTTTAACATAGAAAAATGCAGAAGAAATTACAATTTGAACATGAAGAAAGGCAGAAGAAATTACAATTTTAACATGAAGAAAGGCAGAAGAAATTACAATTTTAACATAGAAAAATGCAGAAGAAATTACAATTTGAACATGAAGAAAGGCAGAAGAAATTACAATTTTAACATAGAAAAATGCAGAAGAAATTACAATTTGAACATGAAGAAAGGCAGAAGAAATTACAATTTGAACATAGAAAAATGCAGAAGAAATTACAATTTGAACATGAAGAAAGGCAGAAGAAATTACAATTTTAACATGAAGAAAGGCAGAAGAAATTACAATTTGAACATTAAGAAAGGCAGAAGAAATTACAATTTTAACATAGAAAAATGCAGAAGAAATTACAATTTGAACATGAAGAAAGGCAGAAGAAATTACAATTTTAACATGAAGAAAGGCAGAAGAAATTACAATTTGAACATGAAGAAAGGCAGAAGAAATTACAATTTTAACATAGAAAAATGCAGAAGAAATTACAATTTGAACATGAAGAAAGGCAGAAGAAATTACAATTTTAACATGAAGAAAGGCAGAAGAAATTACAATTTGAACATGAAGAAAGGCAGAAGAAATTACAATTTGAACATAGAAAAATGCAGAAGAAATTACAATTTGAACATGAAGAAAGGCAGAAGAAATTACAATTTTAACATGAAGAAAGGCAGAAGAAATTACAATTTGAACATGAAGAAAGGCAGAAGAAATTACAATTTTAACATAGAAAAATGCAGAAGAAATTACAATTTGAACATGAAGAAAGGCAGAAGAAATTACAATTTTAACATAGAAAAATGCAGAAGAAATTACAATTTGAACATGAAGAAAGGCAGAAGAAATTACAATTTTAACATAGAAAAATGCAGAAGAAATTACAATTTGAACATGAAGAAAGGCAGAAGAAATTACAATTTGAACATGAAGAAAGGCAGAAGAAATTACAATTTGAACATGAAGAAAGGCAGAAGAAATTACAATTTTAACATAGAAAAATGCAGAAGAAATTACAATTTGAACATGAAGAAAGGCAGAAGAAATTACAATTTTAACATGAAGAAAGGCAGAAGAAATTACAATTTTAACATAGAAAAATGCAGAAGAAATTACAATTTGAACATGAAGAAAGGCAGAAGAAATTACAATTTTAACATAGAAAAATGCAGAAGAAATTACAATTTGAACATGAAGAAAGGCAGAAGAAATTACAATTTTAACATAGAAAAATGCAGAAGAAATTACAATTTGAACATGAAGAAAGGCAGAAGAAATTACAATTTTAACATGAAGAAAGGCAGAAGAAATTACAATTTTAACATAGAAAAATGCAGAAGAAATTACAATTTGAACATGAAGAAAGGCAGAAGAAATTACAATTTGAACATGAAGAAAGGCAGAAGAAATTACAATTTTAACATAGAAAAATGCAGAAGAAATTACAATTTGAACATGAAGAAAGGATGAAGAAATTACAATTTTAATATGAAGAAAGGCAGAAGAAATTACAATTTGAACATTAAGAAAGGCAGAAGAAATTACAATTTGAACATGAAGAAAGGCAGAAGAAATTACAATTTTAACATAGAAAAATGCAGAAGAAATTACAATTTGAACATGAAGAAAGGCAGAAGAAATTACAATTTTAACATGAAGAAAGGCAGAAGAAATTACAATTTTAACATAGAAAAATGCAGAAGAAATTACAATTTGAACATTAAGAAAGGCAGAAGAAATTACAATTTGAACATGAAGAAAGGCAGAAGAAATTACAATTTTAACATAGAAAAATGCAGAAGAAATTACAATTTGAACATGAAGAAAGGCTGAAGAAATTACAATTTTAACATGAAGAAATGCAGAAGAAATTACAATTTGAACATTAAGAAAGGCAGAAGAAATTACAATTTGAACATGAAGAAAGGCAGAAGAAATTACAATTTTAACATAGAAAAATGCAGAAGAAATTACAATTTGAACATGAAGAAAGGCAGAAGAAATTACAATTTGAACATGAAGAAAGGCAGAAGAAATTACAATTTTAACATAGAAAAATGCAGAAGAAATTACAATTTTAACATGAAGAAAGGCAGAAGAAATTACAATTTTAACATGAAGAAAGGCAGAAGAAATTACAATTTGAACATAGAAAAATGCAGAAGAAATTACAATTTGAACATGAAGAAAGGCTGAAGAAATTACAATTTTAACATGAAGAAATGCAGAAGAAATTACAATTTGAACATTAAGAAAGGCAGAAGAAATTACAATTTGAACATGAAGAAAGGCAGAAGAAATTACAATTTTAACATAGAAAAATGCAGAAGAAAATACAATTTGAACATGAAGAAAGGCAGAACAAATTACAATTTGAACATGAAGAAAGGCAGAAGAAATTACAATTTGAACATGAAGAAAGGCAGAATAAATTACAATTTTAACATAGAAAAATGCAGAAGAAATTACAATTTGAACATAGAAAAATGCAGAAGAAATTACAATTTGAACATGAAGAAAGGCAGAAGAAATTACAATTTTAACATGAAGAAAGGCAGAAGAAATTACAATTTGAACATAGAAAAATGCAGAAGAAATTACAATTTGAACATAGAAAAATGCAGAAGAAATTACAATTTGAACATGAAGAAAGGCAGAAGAAATTACAATTTTAACATGAAGAAAGGCTGAAGAAATCACAATTTGAACATAGAAAAATGCAGAAGAAATTACAATTTGAACATGAAGAAAGGCAGAAGAAATTACAATTTTAACATAGAAAAATGCAGAAGAAATTACAATTTGAACATGAAGAAAGGCAGAAGAAATTACAATTTTAACATAGAAAAATGCAGAAGAAATTACAATTTGAACATGAAGAAAGGCAGAAGAAATTACAATTTTAACATAGAAAAATGCAGAAGAAATTACAATTTGAACATGAAGAAAGGCAGAAGAAATTACAATTTTAACATAGAAAAATGCAGAAGAAATTACAATTTGAACATGAAGAAAGGCAGAAGAAATTACAATTTTAACATGAAGAAAGGCAGAAGAAATTACAATTTGAACATAGAAAAATGCAGAAGAAATTACAATTTGAACATAGAAAAATGCAGAAGAAATTACAATTTGAACATGAAGAAAGGCAGAAGAAATTACAATTTTAACATGAAGAAAGGCAGAAGAAATTACAATTTTAACATAGAAAAATGCAGAAGAAATTACAAGTTGAACATGAAGAAAGGCAGAAGAAATTACAATTTGAACATGAAGAAAGGCAGAAGAAATTACAATTTTAACATAGAAAAATGCAGAAGAAATTACAATTTGAACATGAAGAAAGGCAGAAGAAATTACAATTTGAACATGAAGAAAGGCAGAAGAAATTACAATTTGAACATGAAGAAAGGCAGAAGAAATTACAATTTGAACATGAAGAAAGGCAGAAGAAATTACAATTTGAACATGAAGAAAGGCAGAAGAAATTACAATTTTAACATAGAAAAATGCAGAAGAAATTACAATTTGAACATAGAAAAATGCAGAAGAAATTACAATTTTAACATAGAAAAATGCAGAAGAAATTACAATTTGAACATGAAGAAAGGCTGAAGAAATTACAATTTGAACATAGAAAAATGCAGAAGAAATTACAATTTTAACATAGAAAAATGCAGAAGAAATTACAATTTGAACATAGAAAAATGCAGAAGAAATTACAATTTTAACATAGAAAAATGCAGAAGAAATTACAATTTTAACATAGAAAAATGCAGAAGAAATTACAATTTTAACATAGAAAAATGCAGAAGAAATTACAATTTGAACATGAAGAAAGGCTGAAGAAATTACAATTTGAACATAGAAAAATGCAGAAGAAATTACAATTTGAACATGAAGAAAGGCAGAAGAAATTACAATTTGAACATAGAAAAATGCAGAAGAAATTACAATTTGAACATGAAGAAAGGCAGAAGAAATTACAATTTTAACATAGAAAAATGCAGAAGAAATTACAATTTGAACATGAAGAAAGGCAGAAGAAATTACAATTTGAACATGAAGAAAGGCAGAAGAAATTACAATTTTAACATAGAAAAATGCAGAAGAAATTACAATTTGAACATGAAGAAAGGCAGAAGAAATTACAATTTTAACATAGAAAAATGCAGAAGAAATTACAATTTGAACATGAAGAAAGGCAGAAGAAATTACAATTTGAACATGAAGAAAGGCAGAAGAAATTACAATTTGAACATGAAGAAAGGCAGAAGAAATTACAATTTGAACATAGAAAAATGCAGAAGAAATTACAATTTGAACATGAAGAAAGGCAGAAGAAATTACAATTTTAACATAGAAAAATGCAGAAGAAATTACAATTTGAACATGAAGAAAGGCAGAAGAAATTACAATTTGAACATGAAGAAAGGCAGAAGAAATTACAATTTGAACATAGAAAAATGCAGAAGAAATTACAATTTGAACATGAAGAAAGGCAGAAGAAATTACAATTTGAACATAGAAAAATGCAGAAGAAATTACAATTTGAACATGAAGAAAGGCAGAAGAAATTACAATTTTAACATAGAAAAATGCAGAAGAAATTACAATTTGAACATGAAGAAAGGCAGAAGAAATTACAATTTGAACATGAAGAAAGGCAGAAGAAATTACAATTTGAACATAGAAAAATGCAGAAGAAATTACAATTTGAACATGAAGAAAGGCAGAAGAAATTACAATTTTAACATAGAAAAATGCAGAAGAAATTACAATTTGAACATGAAGAAAGGCAGAAGAAATTACAATTTTAACATAGAAAAATGCAGAAGAAATTACAATTTGAACATGAAGAAAGGCAGAAGAAATTACAATTTTAACATAGAAAAATGCAGAAGAAATTACAATTTGAACAAGAAGAAAGGCAGAAGAAATTACAATTTTAACATAGAAAAATGCAGAAGAAATTACAATTTGAACATGAAGAAAGGCAGAAGAAATTACAATTTTAACATAGAAAAATGCAGAAGAAATTACAATTTGAACATGAAGAAAGGCAGAAGAAATTACAATTTTAACATAGAAAAATGCAGAAGAAATTACAATTTGAACATGAAGAAAGGCAGAAGAAATTACAATTTTAACATGAAGAAAGGCAGAAGAAATTACAATTTTAACATGAAGAAAGGCAGAAGAAATTACAATTTGAACATGAAGAAAGGCAGAAGAAATTACAATTTGAACATGAAGAAAGGCAGAAGAAATTACAATTTTAACATAGAAAAATGCAGAAGAAATTACAATTTGAACATGAAGAAAGGCAGAAGAAATTACAATTTTAACATGAAGAAAGGCAGAAGAAATTACAATTTTAACATAGAAAAATGCAGAAGAAATTACAATTTGAACATGAAGAAAGGCAGAAGAAATTACAATTTTAACATAGAAAAATGCAGAAGAAATTACAATTTGAACATGAAGAAAGGCAGAAGAAATTACAATTTTAACATAGAAAAATGCAGAAGAAATTACAATTTGAACATGAAGAAAGGCAGAAGAAATTACAATTTTAACATAGAAAAATGCAGAAGAAATTACAATTTGAACATGAAGAAAGGCAGAAGAAATTACAATTTGAACATGAAGAAAGGCAGAAGAAATTACAATTTTAACATAGAAAAATGCAGAAGAAATTACAATTTGAACATGAAGAAAGGCAGAAGAAATTACAATTTGAACATGAAGAAAGGCAGAAGAAATTACAATTTTAACATAGAAAAATGCAGAAGAAATTACAATTTGAACATGAAGAAAGGCAGAAGAAATTACAATTTTAACATAGAAAAATGCAGAAGAAATTACAATTTGAACATGAAGAAAGGCAGAAGAAATTACAATTTTAACATAGAAAAATGCAGAAGAAATTACAATTTGAACATGAAGAAAGGCAGAAGAAATTACAATTTTAACATGAAGAAAGGCAGAAGAAATTACAATTTTAACATGAAGAAAGGCAGAAGAAATTACAATTTGAAAATGAAGAAAGGCAGAAGAAATTACAATTTGAACATGAAGAAAGGCAGAAGAAATTACAATTTTAACATAGAAAAATGCAGAAGAAATTACAATTTGAACATGAAGAAAGGCAGAAGAAATTACAATTTGAACATGAAGAAAGGCAGAAGAAATTACAATTTTAACATAGAAAAATGCAGAAGAAATTACAATTTGAACATGAAGAAAGACAGAAGAAATTACAATTTGAACATGAAGAAAGGCAGAAGAAATTACAATTTTAACATAGAAAAATGCAGAAGAAATTACAATTTGAACATGAAGAAAGGCAGAAGAAATTACAATTTTAACATAGAAAAATGCAGAAGAAATTACAATTTGAACATGAAGAAAGGCAGAAGAAATTACAATTTTAACATGAAGAAAGGCAGAAGAAATTACAATTTTAACATGAAGAAAGGCAGAAGAAATTACAATTTGAAAATGAAGAAAGGCAGAAGAAATTACAATTTGAACATGAAGAAAGGCAGAAGAAATTACAATTTTAACATAGAAAAATGCAGAAGAAATTACAATTTGAACATGAAGAAAGGCAGAAGAAATTACAATTTGAACATGAAGAAAGGCAGAAGAAATTACAATTTTAACATAGAAAAATGCAGAAGAAATTACAATTTGAACATGAAGAAAGACAGAAGAAATTACAATTTGAACATGAAGAAAGGCAGAAGAAATTACAATTTTAACATAGAAAAATGCAGAAGAAATTACAATTTGAACATGAAGAAAGGCAGAAGAAATTACAATTTTAACATAGAAAAATGCAGAAGAAATTACAATTTGAACATGAAGAAAGGCAGAAGAAATTACAATTTTAACATAGAAAAATGCAGAAGAAATTACAATTTGAACATGAAGAAAGGCAGAAGAAATTACAATTTGAACATGAAGAAAGGCAGAAGAAATTACAATTTTAACATAGAAAAATGCAGAAGAAATTACAATTTGAACATGAAGAAAGGCAGAGGAAATTACAATTTTAACATAGAAAAATGCAGAAGAAATTACAATTTGAACATGAAGAAAGGCAGAAGAAATTACAATTTGAACATGAAGCAAGGCAGAAGAAATTACAATTTTAACATAGAAAAATGCAGAAGAAATTACAATTTGAACATGAAGAAAGGCAGAAGAAATTACAATTTTAACATAGAAAAATGCAGAAGAAATTACAATTTGAACATGAAGAAAGGCAGAAGAAATTACAATTTGAACATGAAGAAAGGCAGAAGAAATTACAATTTTAACATAGAAAAATGCAGAAGAAATTACAATTTGAACATGAAGAAAGGCAGAAGAAATTACAATTTTAACATAGAAAAATGCAGAAGAAATTACAATTTGAACATGAAGAAAGGCAGAAGAAATTACAATTTTAACATAGAAAAATGCAGAAGAAATTACAATTTGAACATGAAGAAAGGCAGAAGAAATTACAATTTTAACATAGAAAAATGCAGAAGAAATTACAATTTGAACATGAAGAAAGGCAGAAGAAATTACAATTTTAACATAGAAAAATGCAGAAGAAATTACAATTTGAACATGAAGAAAGGCAGAAGAAATTACAATTTTAACATAGAAAAATGCAGAAGAAATTACAATTTGAACATGAAGAAAGGCAGAAGAAATTACAATTTTAACATAGAAAAATGCAGAAGAAATTACAATTTGAACATGAAGAAAGGCAGAAGAAATTACAATTTGAACATGAAGAAAGGCAGAAGAAATTACAATTTTAACATAGAAAAATGCAGAAGAAATTACAATTTGAACATGAAGAAAGGCAGAAGAAATTACAATTTTAACATAGAAAAATGCAGAAGAAATTACAATTTGAACATGAAGAAAGGCAGAAGAAATTACAATTTTAACATAGAAAAATGCAGAAGAAATTACAATTTGAACATGAAGAAAGGCAGAAGAAATTACAATTTTAACATAGAAAAATGCAGAAGAAATTACAATTTGAACATGAAGAAAGGCAGAAGAAATTACAATTTTAACATAGAAAAATGCAGAAGAAATTACAATTTGAACATGAAGAAAGGCAGAAGAAATTACAATTTTAACATAGAAAAATGCAGAAGAAATTACAATTTGAACATGAAGAAAGGCAGAAGAAATTACAATTTGAACATGAAGAAAGGCAGAAGAAATTACAATTTTAACATAGAAAAATGCAGAAGAAATTACAATTTGAACATGAAGAAAGGCAGAGGAAATTACAATTTTAACATAGAAAAATGCAGAAGAAATTACAATTTGAACATGAAGAAAGGCAGAAGAAATTACAATTTTAACATAGAAAAATGCAGAAGAAATTACAATTTGAACATGAAGAAAGGCAGAAGAAATTACAATTTTAACATAGAAAAATGCAGAAGAAATTACAATTTGAACATGAAGAAAGGCAGAAGAAATTACAATTTTAACATAGAAAAATGCAGAAGAAATTACAATTTGAACATGAAGAAAGGCAGAAGAAATTACAATTTTAACATAGAAAAATGCAGAAGAAATTACAATTTGAACATGAAGAAAGGCAGAAGAAATTACAATTTGAACATGAAGAAAGGCAGAAGAAATTACAATTTTAACATAGAAAAATGCAGAAGAAATTACAATTTGAACATGAAGAAAGGCAGAGGAAATTACAATTTTAACATAGAAAAATGCAGAAGAAATTACAATTTGAACATGAAGAAAGGCAGAAGAAATTACAATTTTAACATAGAAAAATGCAGAAGAAATTACAATTTGAACATGAAGAAAGGCAGAAGAAATTACAATTTTAACATAGAAAAATGCAGAAGAAATTACAATTTGAACATGAAGAAAGGCAGAAGAAATTACAATTTTAACATAGAAAAATGCAGAAGAAATTACAATTTGAACATGAAGAAAGGCAGAAGAAATTACAATTTTAACATAGAAAAATGCAGAAGAAATTACAATTTGAACATGAAGAAAGGCAGAAGAAATTACAATTTGAACATGAAGAAAGGCAGAAGAAATTACAATTTTAACATAGAAAAATGCAGAAGAAATTACAATTTGAACATGAAGAAAGGCAGAGGAAATTACAATTTTAACATAGAAAAATGCAGAAGAAATTACAATTTGAACATGAAGAAAGGCAGAAGAAATTACAATTTGAACATGAAGCAAGGCAGAAGAAATTACAATTTGAACATAGAAAAATGCAGAAGAAATTACAATTTGAACATGAAGAAAGGCAGAAGACATTACAATTTTAACATAGAAAAATGCAGAAGAAATTACAATTTGAACATGAAGAAAGGCAGAGGAAATTACAATTTTAACATAGAAAAATGCAGAAGAAATTACAATTTGAACATGAAGAAAGGCAGAAGACATTACAATTTTAACATAGAAAAATGCAGAAGAAATTACAATTTGAACATGAAGAAAGGCAGAAGAAATTACAATTTGAACAT
Source organism: Euprymna scolopes (assembly GCF_053919585.1). NCBI lineage: Eukaryota > Metazoa > Mollusca > Cephalopoda > Sepiida > Sepiolidae > Euprymna > Euprymna scolopes. The sequence continues at coordinate 98,287 of NW_027633269.1, forward strand.
AGAAAAATGCAGAAGAAATTACAATTTGAACATGAAGAAAGGCAGAAGAAATTACAATTTTAACATAGAAAAATGCAGAAGAAATTACAATTTGAACATGAAGAAAGGCAGAAGAAATTACAATTTTAACATAGAAAAATGCAGAAGAAATTACAATTTGAACATGAAGAAAGGCAGAAGAAATTACAATTTTAACATAGAAAAATGCAGAAGAAATTACAATTTGAACATGAAGAAAGGCAGAAGAAATTACAATTTTAACATAGAAAAATGCAGAAGAAATTACAATTTGAACATGAAGAAAGGCAGAAGAAATTACAATTTGAACATGAAGAAAGGCAGAAGAAATTACAATTTTAACATAGAAAAATGCAGAAGAAATTACAATTTGAACATGAAGAAAGGCAGAGGAAATTACAATTTTAACATAGAAAAATGCAGAAGAAATTACAATTTGAACATGAAGAAAGGCAGAAGAAATTACAATTTTAACATAGAAAAATGCAGAAGAAATTACAATTTGAACATGAAGAAAGGCAGAAGAAATTACAATTTGAACATGAAGCAAGGCAGAAGAAATTACAATTTTAACATAGAAAAATGCAGAAGAAATTACAATTTGAACATGAAGAAAGGCAGAAGAAATTACAATTTTAACATAGAAAAATGCAGAAGAAATTACAATTTGAACATGAAGAAAGGCAGAAGAAATTACAATTTGAACATAGAAAAATGCAGAAGAAATTACAATTTGAACATGAAGAAAGGCAGAAGAAATTACAATTTTAACATAGAAAAATGCAGAAGAAATTACAATTTGAACATGAAGAAAGGCAGAAGAAATTACAATTTGAACATGAAGAAAGGCAGAATGAAATTACAATTTGAACATGAAGAAAGGCAGAAGAAATTACAATTTGAAAATGAAGAAAGGCAGAAGAAATTACAATTTGAACATGAAGAAAGGCAGAAGAAATTACAATTTGAACATGAAGAAAGGCAGAAGAAATTACAATTTTAACATAGAAAAATGCAGAAGAAATTACAATTTGAACATGAAGAAAGGCAGAAGAAATTACAATTTTAACATAGAAAAATGCAGAAGAAATTACAATTTGAACATGAAGAAAGGCAGAAGAAATTACAATTTGAACATGAAGAAAGGCAGAAGAAATTACAATTTTAACATAGAAAAATGCAGAAGAAATTACAATTTGAACATGAAGAAAGGCAGAAGAAATTACAATTTGAACATGAAGAAAGGCAGAGGAAATTACAATTTTAACATAGAAAAATGCAGAAGAAATTACAATTTGAACATGAAGAAAGGCAGAAGAAATTAATATTTGAACATGAAGCAAGGCAGAAGAAATTACAATTTTAACATAGAAAAATGCAGAAGAAATTACAATTTGAACATGAAGAAAGGCAGAAGAAATTACAATTTTAACATAGAAAAATGCAGAAGAAATTACAATTTGAACATGAAGAAAGGCAGAAGAAATTACAATTTGAACATAGAAAAATGCAGAAGAAATTACAATTTGAACATGAAGAAAGGCAGAAGAAATTACAATTTTAACATAGAAAAATGCAGAAGAAATTACAATTTGAACATGAAGAAAGGCAGAAGAAATTACAATTTGAACATGAAGAAAGGCAGAATGAAATTACAATTTGAACATGAAGAAAGGCAGAAGAAATTACAATTTGAAAATGAAGAAAGGCAGAAGAAATTACAATTTGAACATGAAGAAAGGCAGAAGAAATTACAATTTGAACATGAAGAAAGGCAGAAGAAATTACAATTTTAACATAGAAAAATGCAGAAGAAATTACAATTTGAACATGAAGAAAGGCAGAAGAAATTACAATTTTAACATAGAAAAATGCAGAAGAAATTACAATTTGAACATGAAGAAAGGCAGAAGAAATTACAATTTGAACATGAAGAAAGGCAGAAGAAATTACAATTTTAACATAGAAAAATGCAGAAGAAATTACAATTTGAACATGAAGAAAGGCAGAGGAAATTACAATTTTAACATAGAAAAATGCAGAAGAAATTACAATTTGAACATGAAGAAAGGCAGAAGAAATTACAATTTGAACATGAAGCAAGGCAGAAGAAATTACAATTTTAACATAGAAAAATGCAGAAGAAATTACAATTTGAACATGAAGAAAGGCAGAAGAAATTACAATTTTAACATAGAAAAATGCAGAAGAAATTACAATTTGAACATGAAGAAAGGCAGAAGAAATTACAATTTGAACATAGAAAAATGCAGAAGAAATTACAATTTGAACATGAAGAAAGGCAGAAGAAATTACAATTTTAACATAGATAAATGCAGAAGAAATTACAATTTGAACATGAAGAAAGGCTTAAGAAATTGCAATTTGAACATAGAAAAATGCAGAAGAAATTACAATTTGAACATGAAGAAAGGCAGAAGAAATTACAATTTGAACATAGAAAAATGCAGAAGAAATTACAATTTGAACATGAAGAAAGGCAGAAGAAATTACAATTTTAACATAGAAAAATGCAGAAGAAATTACAATTTGAACATGAAGAAAGGCAGAAGAAATTACAATTTTAACATAGAAAAATGCAGAAGAAATTACAATTTGAACATGAAGAAAGGCAAAAGAAATTACAATTTGAACATAGAAAAATGCAGAAGAAATTACAATTTGAACATGAAGAAAGGCAGAAGAAATTACAATTTTAACATAGAAAAATGCAGAAGAAATTACAATTTGAACATGAAGAAAGGCAGAAGAAATTACAATTTTAACATAGAAAAATGCAGAAGAAATTACAATTTGAACATGAAGAAAGGCAGAAGAAATTACAATTTTAACATGAAGAAAGGCAGAATGAAATTACAATTTGAACATGAAGAAAGGCAGAAGAAATTACAATTTGAAAATGAAGAAAGGCAGAAGAAATTACAATTTGAACATGAAGAAAGGCAGAAGAAATTACAATTTGAACATAGAAAAATGCAGAAGAAATTACAATTTGAACATGAAGAAAGGCAGAAGAAATTACAATTTTAACATAGATAAATGCAGAAGAAATTACAATTTGAACATGAAGAAAGGCTTAAGAAATTGCAATTTGAACATAGAAAAATGCAGAAGAAATTACAATTTGAACATGAAGAAAGGCAGAAGAAATTACAATTTGAACATAGAAAAATGCAGAAGAAATTACAATTTGAACATGAAGAAAGGCAGAAGAAATTACAATTTTAACATAGAAAAATGCAGAAGAAATTACAATTTGAACATGAAGAAAGGCAGAAGAAATTACAATTTTAACATAGAAAAATGCAGAAGAAATTACAATTTGAACATGAAGAAAGGCAGAAGAAATTACAATTTTAACATAGAAAAATGCAGAAGAAATTACAATTTGAACATGAAGAAAGGCAGAAGAAATTACAATTTGAACATAGAAAAATGCAGAAGAAATTACAATTTGAACATGAAGAAAGGCAGAAGAAATTACAATTTTAACATGAAGAAAGGCAGAATGAAATTACAATTTGAACATGAAGAAAGGCAGAAGAAATTACAATTTGAAAATGAAGAAAGGCAGAAGAAATTACAATTTGAACATGAAGAAAGGCAGAAGAAATTACAATTTGAACATAGAAAAATGCAGAAGAAATTACAATTTGAACATGAAGAAAGGCAGAAGAAATTACAATTTTAACATAGATAAATGCAGAAGAAATTACAATTTGAACATGAAGAAAGGCTTAAGAAATTGCAATTTGAACATAGAAAAATGCAGAAGAAATTACAATTTGAACATGAAGAAAGGCAGAAGAAATTACAATTTGAACATAGAAAAATGCAGAAGAAATTACAATTTGAACATGAAGAAAGGCAGAAGAAATTACAATTTTAACATAGAAAAATGCAGAAGAAATTACAATTTGAACATGAAGAAAGGCAGAAGAAATTACAATTTTAACATAGAAAAATGCAGAAGAAATTACAATTTGAACATGAAGAAAGGCAAAAGAAATTACAATTTGAACATAGAAAAATGCAGAAGAAATTACAATTTGAACATGAAGAAAGGCAGAAGAAATTACAATTTTAACATAGAAAAATGCAGAAGAAATTACAATTTGAACATGAAGAAAGGCAGAAGAAATTACAATTTTAACATAGAAAAATGCAGAAGAAATTACAATTTGAACATGAAGAAAGGCAGAAGAAATTACAATTTTAACATAGAAAAATGCAGAAGAAATTACAATTTGAACATGAAGAAAGGCAGAAGAAATTACAATTTTAACATAGAAAAATGCAGAAGAAATTACAATTTGAACATGAAGAAAGGCAGAAGAAATTACAATTTGAACATGAAGAAAGGCAGAAGAAATTACAATTTGAACATGAAGAAAGGCAGAAGAAATTACAATTTGAACATGAAGAAAGGCAGAAGAAATTACAATTTTAACATGAAGAAAGGCAGAAGAAATTACAATTTGAACATGAAGAAAGGCAGAAGAAATTACAATTTGAACATGAAGAAAGGCAGAAGAAATTACAATTTTAACATAGAAAAATGCAGAAGAAATTACAATTTGAACATGAAGAAAGGCAGAAGAAATTACAATTTTAACATAGAAAAATGCAGAAGAAATTACAATTTGAACATGAAGAAAGGCAGAAGAAATTACAATTTGAACATGAAGAAAGGCAGAAGAAATTACAATTTGAACATGAAGAAAGGCAGAAGAAATTACAATTTGAACATGAAGAAAGGCAGAAGAAATTACAATTTTAACATAGAAAAATGCAGAAGAAATTACAATTTGAACATGAAGAAAGGCAGAAGAAATTACAATTTGAACATGAAGAAAGGCAGAAGAAATTACAATTTGAACATGAAGAAAGGCAGAAGAAATTACAATTTTAACATGAAGAAAGGCAGAAGAAATTACAATTTTAACATGAAGAAAGGCAGAAGAAATTACAATTTGAACATAGAAAAATGCAGAAGAAATTACAATTTTAACATAGAAAAATGCAGAAGAAATTACAATTTGAACATGAAGAAAGGCAGAAGAAATTACAATTTTAACATGAAGAAAGGCAGAAGAAATTACAATTTTAACATGAAGAAAGGCAGAAGAAATTACAATTTGAACATAGAAAAATGCAGAAGAAATTACAATTTGAACATGAAGAAAGGCAGAAGAAATTACAATTTTAACATGAAGAAAGGCAGAAGAAATTACAATTTGAACATAGAAAAATGCAGAAGAAATTACAATTTGAACATGAAGAAAGGCAGAAGAAATTACAATTTTAACATAGAAAAATGCAGAAGAAATTACAATTTGAACATGAAGAAAGGCTGAAGAAATTACAATTTGAACATAGAAAAATGCAGAAGAAATTACAATTTGAACATGAAGAAAGGCAGAAGAAATTACAATTTTAACATAGAAAAATGCAGAAGAAATTACAATTTGAACATGAAGAAAGGCAGAAGAAATTACAATTTGAACATAAAAAAATGCAGAAGAAATTACAATTTGAACATGAAGAAAGGCTGAAGAAATTACAATTTTAACATAGAAAAATGCAGAAGAAATTACAATTTGAACATGAAGAAAGGCAGAAGAAATTACAATTTTAACATAGAAAAATGCAGAAGAAATTACAATTTGAACATGAAGAAAGGCTGAAGAAATTACAATTTGAACATAGAAAAATGCAGAAGAAATTACAATTTGAACATGAAGAAAGGCAGAAGAAATTACAATTTTAACATAGAAAAATGCAGAAGAAATTACAATTTGAACATGAAGAAAGGCAGAAGAAATTACAATTTGAACATGAAGAAAGGCAGAAGAAATTACAATTTGAACATGAAGAAAGGCAGAAGAAATTACAATTTGAATATGAAGAAAGGCAGAAGAAATTACAATTTTAACATGAAGAAAGGCAGAAGAAATTACAATTTGAACATAGAAAAATGCAGAAGAAATTACAATTTTAACATAGAAAAATGCAGAAGAAATTACAATTTGAACATGAAGAAAGGCAGAAGAAATTACAATTTTAACATGAAGAAAGGCAGAAGAAATTACAATTTTAACATGAAGAAAGGCAGAAGAAATTACAATTTGAACATAGACAAATGCAGAAGAAATTACAATTTGAACATGAAGAAAGGCAGAAGAAATTACAATTTTAACATAGAAAAATGCAGAAGAAATTACAATTTGAACATGAAGAAATGCAGAAGAAATTACAATTTTAACATGAAGAAAGGCAGAAGAAATTACAATTTGAACATGAAGAAAGGCTGAAGAAATTACAATTTGAACATAGAAAAATGCAGAAGAAATTACAATTTGAACATGAAGAAAGGCAGAAGAAATTACAATTTTAACATAGAAAAATGCAGAAGAAATTACAATTTGAACATGAAGAAAGGCAGAAGAAATTACAATTTGAACATAAAAAAATGCAGAAGAAATTACAATTTGAACATGAAGAAAGGCTGAAGAAATTACAATTTTAACATAGAAAAATGCAGAAGAAATTACAATTTGAACATGAAGAAAGGCAGAAGAAATTACAATTTGAACATGAAGAAAGGCAGAAGAAATTACAATTTTAACATAGAAAAATGCAGAAGAAATTACAATTTGAACATGAAGAAAGGCAGAGGAAATTACAATTTTAACATAGAAAAATGCAGAAGAAATTACAATTTGAACATGAAGAAAGGCAGAAGAAATTACAATTTTAACATAGAAAAATGCAGAAGAAATTACAATTTGAACATGAAGAAAGGCAGATGAAATTACAATTTGAACATGAAGAAAGGCAGAAGAAATTACAATTTTAACATAGAAAAATGCAGAAGAAATTACAATTTGAACATGAAGAAAGGCAGAAGAAATTACAATTTGAACATAAAAAATGCAGAAGAAATTACAATTTGAACATGAAGAAAGGCTGAAGAAATTACAATTTTAACATAGAAAAATGCAGAAGAAATTACAATTTGAACATGAAGAAAGGCAGAAGAAATTACAATTTGAACATGAAGAAAGGCAGAAGAAATTACAATTTTAACATAGAAAAATGCAGAAGAAATTACAATTTGAACATGAAGAAAGGCAGAGGAAATTACAATTTTAACATAGAAAAATGCAGAAGAAATTACAATTTGAACATGAAGAAAGGCAGATGAAATTACAATTTGAACATGAAGAAAGGCAGAAGAAATTACAATTTGAAAATGAAGAAAGGCAGAAGAAATTACAATTTGAACATGAAGAAAGGCAGAAGAAATTACAATTTGAAAATGAAGAAAGGCAGAAGAAATTACAATTTGAACATGAAGAAAGGCAGAAGAAATTACAATTTTAACATAGAAAAATGCAGAAGAAATTACAATTTGAACATGAAGAAAGGCAGAAGAAATTACAATTTGAACATAGAAAAATGCAGAAGAAATTACAATTTGAACATGAAGAAAGGCAGAAGAAATTACAATTTTAACATAGAAAAATGCAGAAGAAATTACAATTTGAACATGAAGAAAGGCAGAAGAAATTACAATTTGAACATGAAGAAAGGCAGAAGAAATTACAATTTGAACATGAAGAAATGCAGAAGAAATTACAATTTGAACATGAAGAAAGGCAGAAGAAATTACAATTTTAACATAGAAAAATGCAGAAGAAATTACAATTTGAACATAGAAAAATGCAGAAGAAATTACAATTTGAACATGAAGAAAGGCAGAAGAAATTACAATTTGAACATGAAGAAAGGCAGAAGAAATTACAATTTTAACATAGAAAAATGCAGAAGAAATTACAATTTGAACATGAAGAAAGGCAGAAGAAATTACAATTTTAACATAGAAGAAATGCAGAAGAAATTACAATTTTAACATAGAAAAATGCAGAAGAAATTACAATTTTAACATAGAAAAATGCAGAAGAAATTACAATTTTAACATAGAAAAATGCAGAAGAAATTACAATTTGAACATGAAGAAAAGCAGAAGAAATTACAATTTGAACATGAAGAAAGGCAGAGGAAATTACAATTTTAACATAGAAAAATGCAGAAGAAATTACAATTTGAACATGAAGAAAGGCAGAAGAAATTACAATTTTAACATAGAAAAATGCAGAAGAAATTACAATTTGAACATGAAGAAAGGCAGAAGAAATTACAATTTGAACATGAAGAAAGGCAGAAGAAATTACAATTTTAACATAGAAAAATGCAGAAGAAATTACAATTTGAACATGAAGAAAGGCAGAAGAAATTACAATTTTAACATAGAAAAATGCAGAAGAAATTACAATTTTAACATGAAGAAAGGCAGAAGAAATTACAATTTGAACATGAAGAAAGGCAGAAGAAATTACAATTTTAACATAGAAAAATGCAGAAGAAATTACAATTTGAACATGAAGAAAGGCAGAAGAAATTACAATTTTAACATAGAAAAATGCAGAAGAAATTACAATTTGAACATGAAGAAAGGCAGAAGAAATTACAATTTTAACATAGAAAAAGGCAGAAGAAATTACAATTTGAACATGAAGAAAGGCAGAAGAAATTACAATTTTAACATAGAAAAATGCAGAAGAAATTACAATTTGTACATGAAGAAAGGCAGAAGAAATTACAATTTTAACATGAAGAAAGGCAGAAGAAATTACAATTTTAACATAGAAAAATGCAGAAGAAATTACAATTTGAACATGAAGAAAGGCAGAAGAAATTACAATTTTAACATAGAAAAATGCAGAAGAAATTACAATTTGAACATGAAGAAAGGCAGAAGAAATTACAATTTTAACATAGAAAAATGCAGAAGAAATTACAATTTTAACATAGAAAAATGCAGAAGAAATTACAATTTTAACATGAAGAAAGGCAGAAGAAATTACAATTTTAACATAGAAAAATGCAGAAGAAATTACAATTTGAACATGAAGAAAGGCAGAAGAAAATTACAATTTTAACATAGAAAAATGCAGAAGAAATTACAATTTGAACATGAAGAAAGGCAGAAGAAATTACAATTTTAACATAGAAAAATCCAGAAGAAATTACAATTTGAACATGAAGAAAGGCAGAAGAAATTACAATTTTAACATGAAGAAAGGCAGAAGAAATTACAATTTTAACATAGAAAAATGCAGAAGAAATTACAATTTGAACATGAAGAAAGGCAGAAGAAATTACAATTTTAACATAGAAAAATGCAGAAGAAATTACAATTTGAACATGAAGAAAGGCAGAAGAAATTACAATTTTAACATAGAAAAATGCAGAAAAAATTACAATTTTAACATAGAAAAATGCAGAAGAAATTACAATTTGAACATGAAGAAAGGCAGAAGAAATTACAATTTTAACATAGAAAAATGCAGAAGAAATTACAATTTGAACATGAAGAAAGGCAGAAGAAATTACAATTTGAACATGAAGAAAGGCAGAAGAAATTACAATTTGAACATGAAGAAAGGCAGAAGAAATTACAATTTGAACATGAAGAAAGGCAGAAGAAATTACAATTTGAACATGAAGAAAGGCAGAAGAAATTACAATTTTAACATAGAAAAATGCAGAAGAAATTACAATTTTAACATAGAAAAATGCAGAAGAAATTACAATTTTAACATAGAAAAATGCAGAAGAAATTACAATTTGAACATGAAGAAAGGCAGAAGAAATTACAATTTTAACATAGAAAAATGCAGAAGAAATTACAATTTGAACATGAAGAAAGGCAGAAGAAATTACAATTTTAACATAGAAAAATGCAGAAGAAATTACAATTTTAACATAGAAAAATGCAGAAGAAATTACAATTTGAACATGAAGAAAGGCAGAAGAAATTACAATTTTAACATAGAAAAATGCAGAAGAAATTACAATTTGAACATGAAGAAAGGCAGAAGAAATTACAATTTGAACATGAAGAAAGGCAGAAGAAATTACAATTTGAACATGAAGAAAGGCAGAAGAAATTACAATTTGAACATGAAGAAAGGCAGAAGAAATTACAATTTTAACAAAGAAAAATGCAGAAGAAATTACAATTTTAACATAGAAAAATGCAGAAGAAATTACAATTTGAACATGAAGAAAGGCAGAAGAAATTACAATTTTAACATAGAAAAATGCAGAAGAAATTACAATTTGAACATGAAGAAAGGCAGAAGAAATTACAATTTTAACATAGAAAAATGCAGAAGAAATTACAATTTGAACATGAAGAAAGGCAGAAGAAATTACAATTTTAACATGAAGAAAGGCAGAAGAAATTACAATTTTAACATAGAAAAATGCAGAAGAAATTACAATTTGAACATGAAGAAAGGCAGAAGAAATTACAATTTTAACATAGAAAAATGCAGAAGAAATTACAATTTGAACATGAAGAAAGGCAGAAGAAATTACAATTTTAACATAGAAAAATGCAGAAGAAATTACAATTTTAACATAGAAAAATGCAGAAGAAATTACAATTTGAACATGAAGAAAGGCAGAAGAAATTACAATTTTAACATAGAAAAATGCAGAAGAAATTACAATTTGAACATGAAGAAAGGCAGAAGAAATTACAATTTTAACATGAAGAAAGGCAGAAGAAATTACAATTTTAACATAGAAAAATGCAGAAGAAATTACAATTTGAACATGAAGAAAGGCAGAAGAAATTACAATTTTAACATAGAAAAATGCAGAAGAAATTACAATTTGAACATGAAGAAAGGCAGAAGAAATTACAATTTGAACATAGAAAAATGCAGAAGAAATTACAATTTGAACATGAAGAAAGGCAGAAGAAATTACAATTTTAACATGAAGAAAGGCAGAAGAAATTACAATTTGAACATTAAGAAAGGCAGAAGAAATTACAATTTTAACATAGAAAAATGCAGAAGAAATTACAATTTGAACATGAAGAAAGGCAGAAGAAATTACAATTTTAACATGAAGAAAGGCAGAAGAAATTACAATTTGAACATGAAGAAAGGCAGAAGAAATTACAATTTTAACATAGAAAAATGCAGAAGAAATTACAATTTGAACATGAAGAAAGGCAGAAGAAATTACAATTTTAACATGAAGAAAGGCAGAAGAAATTACAATTTGAACATGAAGAAAGGCAGAAGAAATTACAATTTGAACATAGAAAAATGCAGAAGAAATTACAATTTGAACATGAAGAAAGGCAGAAGAAATTACAATTTTAACATGAAGAAAGGCAGAAGAAATTACAATTTGAACATGAAGAAAGGCAGAAGAAATTACAATTTTAACATAGAAAAATGCAGAAGAAATTACAATTTGAACATGAAGAAAGGCAGAAGAAATTACAATTTTAACATAGAAAAATGCAGAAGAAATTACAATTTGAACATGAAGAAAGGCAGAAGAAATTACAATTTTAACATAGAAAAATGCAGAAGAAATTACAATTTGAACATGAAGAAAGGCAGAAGAAATTACAATTTGAACATGAAGAAAGGCAGAAGAAATTACAATTTGAACATGAAGAAAGGCAGAAGAAATTACAATTTTAACATAGAAAAATGCAGAAGAAATTACAATTTGAACATGAAGAAAGGCAGAAGAAATTACAATTTTAACATGAAGAAAGGCAGAAGAAATTACAATTTTAACATAGAAAAATGCAGAAGAAATTACAATTTGAACATGAAGAAAGGCAGAAGAAATTACAATTTTAACATAGAAAAATGCAGAAGAAATTACAATTTGAACATGAAGAAAGGCAGAAGAAATTACAATTTTAACATAGAAAAATGCAGAAGAAATTACAATTTGAACATGAAGAAAGGCAGAAGAAATTACAATTTGAACATGAAGAAAGGCAGAAGAAATTACAATTTTAACATAGAAAAATGCAGAAGAAATTACAATTTGAACATGAAGAAAGGATGAAGAAATTACAATTTTAATATGAAGAAAGGCAGAAGAAATTACAATTTGAACATTAAGAAAGGCAGAAGAAATTACAATTTTAACATGAAGAAAGGCAGAAGAAATTACAATTTTAACATAGAAAAATGCAGAAGAAATTACAATTTGAACATGAAGAAAGGCAGAAGAAATTACAATTTTAACATGAAGAAAGGCAGAAGAAATTACAATTTTAACATAGAAAAATGCAGAAGAAATTACAATTTGAACATTAAGAAAGGCAGAAGAAATTACAATTTGAACATGAAGAAAGGCAGAAGAAATTACAATTTTAACATAGAAAAATGCAGAAGAAATTACAATTTGAACATGAAGAAAGGCTGAAGAAATTACAATTTTAACATGAAGAAATGCAGAAGAAATTACAATTTGAACATTAAGAAAGGCAGAAGAAATTACAATTTGAACATGAAGAAAGGCAGAAGAAATTACAATTTTAACATAGAAAAATGCAGAAGAAATTACAATTTGAACATGAAGAAAGGCAGAAGAAATTACAATTTGAACATGAAGAAAGGCAGAAGAAATTACAATTTTAACATAGAAAAATGCAGAAGAAATTACAATTTTAACATGAAGAAAGGCAGAAGAAATTACAATTTTAACATGAAGAAAGGCAGAAGAAATTACAATTTGAACATAGAAAAATGCAGAAGAAATTACAATTTGAACATGAAGAAAGGCTGAAGAAATTACAATTTTAACATGAAGAAATGCAGAAGAAATTACAATTTGAACATTAAGAAAGGCAGAAGAAATTACAATTTGAACATGAAGAAAGGCAGAAGAAATTACAATTTTAACATAGAAAAATGCAGAAGAAAATACAATTTGAACATGAAGAAAGGCAGAACAAATTACAATTTGAACATGAAGAAAGGCAGAAGAAATTACAATTTGAACATGAAGAAAGGCAGAATAAATTACAATTTTAACATAGAAAAATGCAGAAGAAATTACAATTTGAACATAGAAAAATGCAGAAGAAATTACAATTTGAACATGAAGAAAGGCAGAAGAAATTACAATTTTAACATGAAGAAAGGCAGAAGAAATTACAATTTGAACATAGAAAAATGCAGAAGAAATTACAATTTGAACATAGAAAAATGCAGAAGAAATTACAATTTGAACATGAAGAAAGGCAGAAGAAATTACAATTTTAACATGAAGAAAGGCTGAAGAAATCACAATTTGAACATAGAAAAATGCAGAAGAAATTACAATTTGAACATGAAGAAAGGCAGAAGAAATTACAATTTTAACATAGAAAAATGCAGAAGAAATTACAATTTGAACATGAAGAAAGGCAGAAGAAATTACAATTTTAACATAGAAAAATGCAGAAGAAATTACAATTTGAACATGAAGAAAGGCAGAAGAAATTACAATTTTAACATAGAAAAATGCAGAAGAAATTACAATTTGAACATGAAGAAAGGCAGAAGAAATTACAATTTTAACATAGAAAAATGCAGAAGAAATTACAATTTGAACATGAAGAAAGGCAGAAGAAATTACAATTTTAACATGAAGAAAGGCAGAAGAAATTACAATTTGAACATAGAAAAATGCAGAAGAAATTACAATTTGAACATAGAAAAATGCAGAAGAAATTACAATTTGAACATGAAGAAAGGCAGAAGAAATTACAATTTTAACATGAAGAAAGGCAGAAGAAATTACAATTTTAACATAGAAAAATGCAGAAGAAATTACAAGTTGAACATGAAGAAAGGCAGAAGAAATTACAATTTGAACATGAAGAAAGGCAGAAGAAATTACAATTTTAACATAGAAAAATGCAGAAGAAATTACAATTTGAACATGAAGAAAGGCAGAAGAAATTACAATTTGAACATGAAGAAAGGCAGAAGAAATTACAATTTGAACATGAAGAAAGGCAGAAGAAATTACAATTTGAACATGAAGAAAGGCAGAAGAAATTACAATTTGAACATGAAGAAAGGCAGAAGAAATTACAATTTTAACATAGAAAAATGCAGAAGAAATTACAATTTGAACATAGAAAAATGCAGAAGAAATTACAATTTTAACATAGAAAAATGCAGAAGAAATTACAATTTGAACATGAAGAAAGGCTGAAGAAATTACAATTTGAACATAGAAAAATGCAGAAGAAATTACAATTTTAACATAGAAAAATGCAGAAGAAATTACAATTTGAACATAGAAAAATGCAGAAGAAATTACAATTTTAACATAGAAAAATGCAGAAGAAATTACAATTTTAACATAGAAAAATGCAGAAGAAATTACAATTTTAACATAGAAAAATGCAGAAGAAATTACAATTTGAACATGAAGAAAGGCTGAAGAAATTACAATTTGAACATAGAAAAATGCAGAAGAAATTACAATTTGAACATGAAGAAAGGCAGAAGAAATTACAATTTGAACATAGAAAAATGCAGAAGAAATTACAATTTGAACATGAAGAAAGGCAGAAGAAATTACAATTTTAACATAGAAAAATGCAGAAGAAATTACAATTTGAACATGAAGAAAGGCAGAAGAAATTACAATTTGAACATGAAGAAAGGCAGAAGAAATTACAATTTTAACATAGAAAAATGCAGAAGAAATTACAATTTGAACATGAAGAAAGGCAGAAGAAATTACAATTTTAACATAGAAAAATGCAGAAGAAATTACAATTTGAACATGAAGAAAGGCAGAAGAAATTACAATTTGAACATGAAGAAAGGCAGAAGAAATTACAATTTGAACATGAAGAAAGGCAGAAGAAATTACAATTTGAACATAGAAAAATGCAGAAGAAATTACAATTTGAACATGAAGAAAGGCAGAAGAAATTACAATTTGAACATGAAGAAAGGCAGAAGAAATTACAATTTGAACATAGAAAAATGCAGAAGAAATTACAATTTGAACATGAAGAAAGGCAGAAGAAATTACAATTTTAACATAGAAAAATGCAGAAGAAATTACAATTTGAACATGAAGAAAGGCAGAAGAAATTACAATTTTAACATAGAAAAATGCAGAAGAAATTACAATTTGAACATGAAGAAAGGCAGAAGAAATTACAATTTTAACATAGAAAAATGCAGAAGAAATTACAATTTGAACATGAAGAAAGGCAGAAGAAATTACAATTTTAACATAGAAAAATGCAGAAGAAATTACAATTTGAACATGAAGAAAGGCAGAAGAAATTACAATTTTAACATAGAAAAATGCAGAAGAAATTACAATTTGAACATGAAGAAAGGCAGAAGAAATTACAATTTTAACATAGAAAAATGCAGAAGAAATTACAATTTGAACATGAAGAAAGGCAGAAGAAATTACAATTTTAACATGAAGAAAGGCAGAAGAAATTACAATTTTAACATGAAGAAAGGCAGAAGAAATTACAATTTGAACATGAAGAAAGGCAGAAGAAATTACAATTTGAACATGAAGAAAGGCAGAAGAAATTACAATTTTAACATAGAAAAATGCAGAAGAAATTACAATTTGAACATGAAGAAAGGCAGAAGAAATTACAATTTTAACATGAAGAAAGGCAGAAGAAATTACAATTTTAACATAGAAAAATGCAGAAGAAATTACAATTTGAACATGAAGAAAGGCAGAAGAAATTACAATTTTAACATAGAAAAATGCAGAAGAAATTACAATTTGAACATGAAGAAAGGCAGAAGAAATTACAATTTTAACATAGAAAAATGCAGAAGAAATTACAATTTGAACATGAAGAAAGGCAGAAGAAATTACAATTTTAACATAGAAAAATGCAGAAGAAATTACAATTTGAACATGAAGAAAGGCAGAAGAAATTACAATTTGAACATGAAGAAAGGCAGAAGAAATTACAATTTTAACATAGAAAAATGCAGAAGAAATTACAATTTGAACATGAAGAAAGGCAGAGGAAATTACAATTTTAACATAGAAAAATGCAGAAGAAATTACAATTTGAACATGAAGAAAGGCAGAAGAAATTACAATTTGAACATGAAGAAAGGCAGAAGAAATTACAATTTTAACATAGAAAAATGCAGAAGAAATTACAATTTGAACATGAAGAAAGGCAGAAGAAATTACAATTTTAACATAGAAAAATGCAGAAGAAATTACAATTTGAACATGAAGAAAGGCAGAAGAAATTACAATTTTAACATAGAAAAATGCAGAAGAAATTACAATTTGAACATGAAGAAAGGCAGAAGAAATTACAATTTGAACATGAAGAAAGGCAGAAGAAATTACAATTTTAACATGAAGAAAGGCAGAAGAAATTACAATTTGAAAATGAAGAAAGGCAGAAGAAATTACAATTTGAACATGAAGAAAGGCAGAAGAAATTACAATTTTAACATAGAAAAATGCAGAAGAAATTACAATTTGAACATGAAGAAAGGCAGAAGAAATTACAATTTGAACATGAAGAAAGGCAGAAGAAATTACAATTTTAACATAGAAAAATGCAGAAGAAATTACAATTTGAACATGAAGAAAGGCAGAAGAAATTACAATTTTAACATAGAAAAATGCAGAAGAAATTACAATTTGAACATGAAGAAAGGCAGAAGAAATTACAATTTTAACATAGAAAAATGCAGAAGAAATTACAATTTGAACATGAAGAAAGGCAGAAGAAATTACAATTTTAACATAGAAAAATGCAGAAGAAATTACAATTTGAACATGAAGAAAGGCAGAAGAAATTACAATTTGAACATGAAGAAAGGCAGAAGAAATTACAATTTTAACATAGAAAAATGCAGAAGAAATTACAATTTGAACATGAAGAAAGGCAGAGGAAATTACAATTTTAACATAGAAAAATGCAGAAGAAATTACAATTTGAACATGAAGAAAGGCAGAAGAAATTACAATTTGAACATGAAGCAAGGCAGAAGAAATTACAATTTTAACATAGAAAAATGCAGAAGAAATTACAATTTGAACATGAAGAAAGGCAGAAGAAATTACAATTTTAACATAGAAAAATGCAGAAGAAATTACAATTTGAACATGAAGAAAGGCAGAAGAAATTACAATTTGAACATGAAGAAAGGCAGAAGAAATTACAATTTTAACATAGAAAAATGCAGAAGAAATTACAATTTGAACATGAAGAAAGGCAGAAGAAATTACAATTTTAACATAGAAAAATGCAGAAGAAATTACAATTTGAACATGAAGAAAGGCAGAAGAAATTACAATTTTAACATAGAAAAATGCAGAAGAAATTACAATTTGAACATGAAGAAAGGCAGAAGAAATTACAATTTTAACATAGAAAAATGCAGAAGAAATTACAATTTGAACATGAAGAAAGGCAGAAGAAATTACAATTTTAACATAGAAAAATGCAGAAGAAATTACAATTTGAACATGAAGAAAGGCAGAAGAAATTACAATTTGAACATGAAGAAAGGCAGAAGAAATTACAATTTTAACATAGAAAAATGCAGAAGAAATTACAATTTGAACATGAAGAAAGGCAGAAGAAATTACAATTTTAACATAGAAAAATGCAGAAGAAATTACAATTTGAACATGAAGAAAGGCAGAAGAAATTACAATTTTAACATAGAAAAATGCAGAAGAAATTACAATTTGAACATGAAGAAAGGCAGAAGAAATTACAATTTTAACATAGAAAAATGCAGAAGAAATTACAATTTGAACATGAAGAAAGGCAGAAGAAATTACAATTTTAACATAGAAAAATGCAGAAGAAATTACAATTTGAACATGAAGAAAGGCAGAAGAAATTACAATTTTAACATAGAAAAATGCAGAAGAAATTACAATTTGAACATGAAGAAAGGCAGAAGAAATTACAATTTTAACATAGAAAAATGCAGAAGAAATTACAATTTGAACATGAAGAAAGGCAGAAGAAATTACAATTTTAACATAGAAAAATGCAGAAGAAATTACAATTTGAACATGAAGAAAGGCAGAAGAAATTACAATTTTAACATAGAAAAATGCAGAAGAAATTACAATTTGAACATGAAGAAAGGCAGAAGAAATTACAATTTGAACATGAAGAAAGGCAGAAGAAATTACAATTTTAACATAGAAAAATGCAGAAGAAATTACAATTTGAACATGAAGAAAGGCAGAAGAAATTACAATTTTAACATAGAAAAATGCAGAAGAAATTACAATTTGAACATGAAGAAAGGCAGAAGAAATTACAATTTTAACATAGAAAAATGCAGAAGAAATTACAATTTGAACATGAAGAAAGGCAGAAGAAATTACAATTTTAACATAGAAAAATGCAGAAGAAATTACAATTTGAACATGAAGAAAGGCAGAAGAAATTACAATTTTAACATAGAAAAATGCAGAAGAAATTACAATTTGAACATGAAGAAAGGCAGAAGAAATTACAATTTTAACATAGAAAAATGCAGAAGAAATTACAATTTGAACATGAAGAAAGGCAGAAGAAATTACAATTTTAACATAGAAAAATGCAGAAGAAATTACAATTTGAACATGAAGAAAGGCAGAAGAAATTACAATTTTAACATAGAAAAATGCAGAAGAAATTACAATTTGAACATGAAGAAAGGCAGAAGAAATTACAATTTGAACATGAAGAAAGGCAGAAGAAATTACAATTTTAACATAGAAAAATGCAGAAGAAATTACAATTTGAACATGAAGAAAGGCAGAGGAAATTACAATTTTAACATAGAAAAATGCAGAAGAAATTACAATTTGAACATGAAGAAAGGCAGAAGAAATTACAATTTGAACATGAAGCAAGGCAGAAGAAATTACAATTTTAACATAGAAAAATGCAGAAGAAATTACAATTTGAACATGAAGAAAGGCAGAAGAAATTACAATTTTAACATAGAAAAATGCAGAAGAAATTACAATTTGAACATGAAGAAAGGCAGAAGAAATTACAATTTGAACATGAAGAAAGGCAGAAGAAATTACAATTTTAACATAGAAAAATGCAGAAGAAATTACAATTTGAACATGAAGAAAGGCAGAAGAAATTACAATTTTAACATAGAAAAATGCAGAAGAAATTACAATTTGAACATGAAGAAAGGCAGAAGAAATTACAATTTTAACATAGAAAAATGCAGAAGAAATTACAATTTGAACATGAAGAAAGGCAGAAGAAATTACAATTTTAACATAGAAAAATGCAGAAGAAATTACAATTTGAACATGAAGAAAGGCAGAAGAAATTACAATTTTAACATAGAAAAATGCAGAAGAAATTACAATTTGAACATGAAGAAAGGCAGAAGAAATTACAATTTTAACATAGAAAAATGCAGAAGAAATTACAATTTGAACATGAAGAAAGGCAGAAGAAATTACAATTTTAACATAGAAAAATGCAGAAGAAATTACAATTTGAACATGAAGAAAGGCAGAAGAAATTACAATTTGAACATGAAGAAAGGCAGAAGAAATTACAATTTTAACATAGAAAAATGCAGAAGAAATTACAATTTGAACATGAAGAAAGGCAGAGCAAATTACAATTTTAACATAGAAAAATGCAGAAGAAATTACAATTTGAACATGAAGAAAGGCAGAAGAAATTACAATTTGAACATGAAGCAAGGCAGAAGAAATTACAATTTTAACATAGAAAAATGCAGAAGAAATTACAATTTGAACATGAAGAAAGGCAGAAGAAATTACAATTTTAACATAGAAAAATGCAGAAGAAATTACAATTTGAACATGAAGAAAGGCAGAGCAAATTACAATTTTAACATAGAAAAATGCAGAAGAAATTACAATTTGAACATGAAGAAAGGCAGAAGAAATTACAATTTTAACATAGAAAAATGCAGAAGAAATTACAATTTGAACATGAAGAAAGGCAGAAGAAATTACAATTTGAACATGAAGAAAGGCAGAAGAAATTACAATTTTAACATAGAAAAATGCAGAAGAAATTACAATTTGAACATGAAGAAAGGCAGAAGAAATTACAATTTTAACATAGAAAAATGCAGAAGAAATTACAATTTGAACATGAAGAAAGGCAGAAGAAATTACAATTTTAACATAGAAAAATGCAGAAGAAATTACAATTTGAACATGAAGAAAGGCAGAAGAAATTACAATTTTAACATAGAAAAATGCAGAAGAAATTACAATTTGAACATGAAGAAAGGCAGAAGAAATTACAATTTTAACATAGAAAAATGCAGAAGAAATTACAATTTGAACATGAAGAAAGGCAGAAGAAATTACAATTTTAACATAGAAAAATGCAGAAGAAATTACAATTTGAACATGAAGAAAGGCAGAAGAAATTACAATTTTAACATAGAAAAATGCAGAAGAAATTACAATTTGAACATGAAGAAAGGCAGAAGAAATTACAATTTTAACATAGAAAAATGCAGAAGAAATTACAATTTGAACATGAAGAAAGGCAGAAGAAATTACAATTTTAACATAGAAAAATGCAGAAGAAATTACAATTTGAACATGAAGAAAGGCAGAAGAAATTACAATTTGAACATGAAGAAAGGCAGAAGAAATTACAATTTTAACATAGAAAAATGCAGAAGAAATTACAATTTGAACATGAAGAAAGGCAGAGCAAATTACAATTTTAACATAGAAAAATGCAGAAGAAATTACAATTTGAACATGAAGAAAGGCAGAAGAAATTACAATTTGAACATGAAGCAAGGCAGAAGAAATTACAATTTTAACATAGAAAAATGCAGAAGAAATTACAATTT
Source organism: Euprymna scolopes (assembly GCF_053919585.1). NCBI lineage: Eukaryota > Metazoa > Mollusca > Cephalopoda > Sepiida > Sepiolidae > Euprymna > Euprymna scolopes. The sequence goes on from NW_027633269.1 coordinate 119,076, forward strand.
GAACATGAAGAAAGGCAGAAGAAATTACAATTTTAACATAGAAAAATGCAGAAGAAATTACAATTTGAACATGAAGAAAGGCAGAAGAAATTACAATTTGAACATAGAAAAATGCAGAAGAAATTACAATTTGAACATGAAGAAAGGCAGAAGAAATTACAATTTTAACATAGAAAAATGCAGAAGAAATTACAATTTGAACATGAAGAAAGGCAGAAGAAATTACAATTTTAACATAGAAAAATGCAGAAGAAATTACAATTTGAACATGAAGAAAGGCAGAAGAAATTACAATTTTAACATAGAAAAATGCAGAAGAAATTACAATTTGAACATGAAGAAAGGCAGAAGAAATTACAATTTTAACATAGAAAAATGCAGAAGAAATTACAATTTGAACATGAAGAAAGGCAGAAGAAATTACAATTTGAACATGAAGAAAGGCAGAAGAAATTACAATTTTAACATAGAAAAATGCAGAAGAAATTACAATTTGAACATGAAGAAAGGCAGAGGAAATTACAATTTTAACATAGAAAAATGCAGAAGAAATTACAATTTGAACATGAAGAAAGGCAGAAGAAATTACAATTTTAACATAGAAAAATGCAGAAGAAATTACAATTTGAACATGAAGAAAGGCAGAAGAAATTACAATTTGAACATGAAGCAAGGCAGAAGAAATTACAATTTTAACATAGAAAAATGCAGAAGAAATTACAATTTGAACATGAAGAAAGGCAGAAGAAATTACAATTTTAACATAGAAAAATGCAGAAGAAATTACAATTTGAACATGAAGAAAGGCAGAAGAAATTACAATTTTAACATAGAAAAATGCAGAAGAAATTACAATTTGAACATGAAGAAAGGCAGAAGAAATTACAATTTGAACATGAAGAAAGGCAGAATGAAATTACAATTTGAACATGAAGAAAGGCAGAAGAAATTACAATTTGAAAATGAAGAAAGGCAGAAGAAATTACAATTTGAACATGAAGAAAGGCAGAAGAAATTACAATTTGAACATGAAGAAAGGCAGAAGAAATTACAATTTTAACATAGAAAAATGCAGAAGAAATTACAATTTGAACATGAAGAAAGGCAGAAGAAATTACAATTTTAACATAGAAAAATGCAGAAGAAATTACAATTTGAACATGAAGAAAGGCAGAAGAAATTACAATTTGAACATGAAGAAAGGCAGAAGAAATTACAATTTTAACATAGAAAAATGCAGAAGAAATTACAATTTGAACATGAAGAAAGGCAGAAGAAATTACAATTTGAACATGAAGAAAGGCAGAGGAAATTACAATTTTAACATAGAAAAATGCAGAAGAAATTACAATTTGAACATGAAGAAAGGCAGAAGAAATTAATATTTGAACATGAAGCAAGGCAGAAGAAATTACAATTTTAACATAGAAAAATGCAGAAGAAATTACAATTTGAACATGAAGAAAGGCAGAAGAAATTACAATTTTAACATAGAAAAATGCAGAAGAAATTACAATTTGAACATGAAGAAAGGCAGAAGAAATTACAATTTGAACATAGAAAAATGCAGAAGAAATTACAATTTGAACATGAAGAAAGGCAGAAGAAATTACAATTTTAACATAGAAAAATGCAGAAGAAATTACAATTTGAACATGAAGAAAGGCAGAAGAAATTACAATTTGAACATGAAGAAAGGCAGAATGAAATTACAATTTGAACATGAAGAAAGGCAGAAGAAATTACAATTTGAAAATGAAGAAAGGCAGAAGAAATTACAATTTGAACATGAAGAAAGGCAGAAGAAATTACAATTTGAACATGAAGAAAGGCAGAAGAAATTACAATTTTAACATAGAAAAATGCAGAAGAAATTACAATTTGAACATGAAGAAAGGCAGAAGAAATTACAATTTTAACATAGAAAAATGCAGAAGAAATTACAATTTGAACATGAAGAAAGGCAGAAGAAATTACAATTTGAACATGAAGAAAGGCAGAAGAAATTACAATTTTAACATAGAAAAATGCAGAAGAAATTACAATTTGAACATGAAGAAAGGCAGAGGAAATTACAATTTTAACATAGAAAAATGCAGAAGAAATTACAATTTGAACATGAAGAAAGGCAGAAGAAATTACAATTTGAACATGAAGCAAGGCAGAAGAAATTACAATTTTAACATAGAAAAATGCAGAAGAAATTACAATTTGAACATGAAGAAAGGCAGAAGAAATTACAATTTTAACATAGAAAAATGCAGAAGAAATTACAATTTGAACATGAAGAAAGGCAGAAGAAATTACAATTTGAACATAGAAAAATGCAGAAGAAATTACAATTTGAACATGAAGAAAGGCAGAAGAAATTACAATTTTAACATAGAAAAATGCAGAAGAAATTACAATTTGAACATGAAGAAAGGCAGAAGAAATTACAATTTGAACATGAAGAAAGGCAGAATGAAATTACAATTTGAACATGAAGAAAGGCAGAAGAAATTACAATTTGAAAATGAAGAAAGGCAGAAGAAATTACAATTTGAACATGAAGAAAGGCAGAAGAAATTACAATTTGAACATAGAAAAATGCAGAAGAAATTACAATTTGAACATGAAGAAAGGCAGAAGAAATTACAATTTTAACATAGATAAATGCAGAAGAAATTACAATTTGAACATGAAGAAAGGCTTAAGAAATTGCAATTTGAACATAGAAAAATGCAGAAGAAATTACAATTTGAACATGAAGAAAGGCAGAAGAAATTACAATTTGAACATAGAAAAATGCAGAAGAAATTACAATTTGAACATGAAGAAAGGCAGAAGAAATTACAATTTTAACATAGAAAAATGCAGAAGAAATTACAATTTGAACATGAAGAAAGGCAGAAGAAATTACAATTTTAACATAGAAAAATGCAGAAGAAATTACAATTTGAACATGAAGAAAGGCAAAAGAAATTACAATTTGAACATAGAAAAATGCAGAAGAAATTACAATTTGAACATGAAGAAAGGCAGAAGAAATTACAATTTTAACATAGAAAAATGCAGAAGAAATTACAATTTGAACATGAAGAAAGGCAGAAGAAATTACAATTTTAACATAGAAAAATGCAGAAGAAATTACAATTTGAACATGAAGAAAGGCAGAAGAAATTACAATTTTAACATAGAAAAATGCAGAAGAAATTACAATTTGAACATGAAGAAAGGCAGAAGAAATTACAATTTTAACATAGAAAAATGCAGAAGAAATTACAATTTGAACATGAAGAAAGGCAGAAGAAATTACAATTTGAACATGAAGAAAGGCAGAAGAAATTACAATTTGAACATGAAGAAAGGCAGAAGAAATTACAATTTGAACATGAAGAAAGGCAGAAGAAATTACAATTTGAACATGAAGAAAGGCAGAAGAAATTACAATTTGAACATGAAGAAAGGCAGAAGAAATTACAATTTGAACATGAAGAAAGGCAGAAGAAATTACAATTTTAACATAGAAAAATGCAGAAGAAATTACAATTTGAACATGAAGAAAGGCAGAAGAAATTACAATTTGAACATGAAGAAAGGCAGAAGAAATTACAATTTGAACATGAAGAAAGGCAGAAGAAATTACAATTTTAACATGAAGAAAGGCAGAAGAAATTACAATTTTAACATGAAGAAAGGCAGAAGAAATTACAATTTGAACATAGAAAAATGCAGAAGAAATTACAATTTTAACATAGAAAAATGCAGAAGAAATTACAATTTGAACATGAAGAAAGGCAGAAGAAATTACAATTTTAACATGAAGAAAGGCAGAAGAAATTACAATTTTAACATGAAGAAAGGCAGAAGAAATTACAATTTGAACATAGAAAAATGCAGAAGAAATTACAATTTGAACATGAAGAAAGGCAGAAGAAATTACAATTTTAACATGAAGAAAGGCAGAAGAAATTACAATTTGAACATAGAAAAATGCAGAAGAAATTACAATTTGAACATGAAGAAAGGCAGAAGAAATTACAATTTTAACATAGAAAAATGCAGAAGAAATTACAATTTGAACATGAAGAAAGGCAGAAGAAATTACAATTTTAACATAGAAAAATGCAGAAGAAATTACAATTTGAACATGAAGAAAGGCTGAAGAAATTACAATTTGAACATAGAAAAATGCAGAAGAAATTACAATTTGAACATGAAGAAAGGCAGAAGAAATTACAATTTTAACATAGAAAAATGCAGAAGAAATTACAATTTGAACATGAAGAAAGGCAGAAGAAATTACAATTTGAACATAAAAAAATGCAGAAGAAATTACAATTTGAACATGAAGAAAGGCTGAAGAAATTACAATTTTAACATAGAAAAATGCAGAAGAAATTACAATTTGAACATGAAGAAAGGCAGAAGAAATTACAATTTTAACATAGAAAAATGCAGAAGAAATTACAATTTGAACATGAAGAAAGGCTGAAGAAATTACAATTTGAACATAGAAAAATGCAGAAGAAATTACAATTTGAACATGAAGAAAGGCAGAAGAAATTACAATTTTAACATAGAAAAATGCAGAAGAAATTACAATTTGAACATGAAGAAAGGCAGAAGAAATTACAATTTGAACATGAAGAAAGGCAGAAGAAATTACAATTTGAACATGAAGAAAGGCAGAAGAAATTACAATTTGAATATGAAGAAAGGCAGAAGAAATTACAATTTTAACATGAAGAAAGGCAGAAGAAATTACAATTTGAACATGAAGAAAGGCAGAAGAAATTACAATTTGAACATAGAAAAATGCAGAAGAAATTACAATTTTAACATAGAAAAATGCAGAAGAAATTACAATTTGAACATGAAGAAAGGCAGAAGAAATTACAATTTTAACATGAAGAAAGGCAGAAGAAATTACAATTTTAACATGAAGAAAGGCTGAAGAAATTACAATTTTAACATAGAAAAATGCAGAAGAAATTACAATTTGAACATGAAGAAAGGCAGAAGAAATTACAATTTGAACATGAAGAAAGGCAGAAGAAATTACAATTTTAACATAGAAAAATGCAGAAGAAATTACAATTTGAACATGAAGAAAGGCAGAGGAAATTACAATTTTAACATAGAAAAATGCAGAAGAAATTACAATTTGAACATGAAGAAAGGCAGAAGAAATTACAATTTTAACATAGAAAAATGCAGAAGAAATTACAATTTGAACATGAAGAAAGGCAGAGGAAATTACAATTTTAACATAGAAAAATGCAGAAGAAATTACAATTTGAACATGAAGAAAGGCAGAAGAAATTACAATTTTAACATAGAAAAATGCAGAAGAAATTACAATTTGAACATGAAGAAAGGCAGATGAAATTACAATTTGAACATGAAGAAAGGCAGAAGAAATTACAATTTGAAAATGAAGAAAGGCAGAAGAAATTACAATTTGAACATGAAGAAAGGCAGAAGAAATTACAATTTGAAAATGAAGAAAGGCAGAAGAAATTACAATTTGAACATGAAGAAAGGCAGAAGAAATTACAATTTTAACATAGAAAAATGCAGAAGAAATTACAATTTGAACATGAAGAAAGGCAGAAGAAATTACAATTTGAACATAGAAAAATGCAGAAGAAATTACAATTTGAACATGAAGAAAGGCAGAAGAAATTACAATTTTAACATAGAAAAATGCAGAAGAAATTACAATTTGAACATGAAGAAAGGCAGAAGAAATTACAATTTGAACATGAAGAAAGGCAGAAGAAATTACAATTTGAACATGAAGAAATGCAGAAGAAATTACAATTTGAACATGAAGAAAGGCAGAAGAAATTACAATTTTAACATAGAAAAATGCAGAAGAAATTACAATTTGAACATAGAAAAATGCAGAAGAAATTACAATTTGAACATGAAGAAAGGCAGAAGAAATTACAATTTGAACATGAAGAAAGGCAGAAGAAATTACAATTTTAACATAGAAAAATGCAGAAGAAATTACAATTTGAACATGAAGAAAGGCAGAAGAAATTACAATTTTAACATAGAAAAATGCAGAAGAAATTACAATTTGAACATGAAGAAAAGCAGAAGAAATTACAATTTGAACATGAAGAAAGGCAGAGGAAATTACAATTTTAACATAGAAAAATGCAGAAGAAATTACAATTTGAACATGAAGAAAGGCAGAAGAAATTACAATTTTAACATAGAAAAATGCAGAAGAAATTACAATTTGAACATGAAGAAAGGCAGAAGAAATTACAATTTGAACATGAAGAAAGGCAGAAGAAATTACAATTTTAACATAGAAAAATGCAGAAGAAATTACAATTTGAACATGAAGAAAGGCAGAAGAAATTACAATTTGAACATGAAGAAAGGCAGAAGAAATTACAATTTGAACATGAAGAAAGGCAGAAGAAATTACAATTTGAAAATGAAGAAAGGCAGAAGAAATTACAATTTGAACATGAAGAAAGGCAGAAGAAATTACAATTTTAACATAGAAAAATGCAGAAGAAATTACAATTTGAACATGAAGAAAGGCAGAAGAAATTACAATTTTAACATGAAGAAAGGCAGAAGAAATTACAATTTTAACATGAAGAAAGGCAGAAGAAATTACAATTTGAACATAGAAAAATGCAGAAGAAATTACAATTTTAACATAGAAAAATGCAGAAGAAATTACAATTTGAACATGAAGAAAGGCAGAAGAAATTACAATTTTAACATGAAGAAAGGCAGAAGAAATTACAATTTTAACATGAAGAAAGGCAGAAGAAATTACAATTTGAACATAGAAAAATGCAGAAGAAATTACAATTTGAACATGAAGAAAGGCAGAAGAAATTACAATTTTAACATAGAAAAATGCAGAAGAAATTACAATTTGAACATGAAGAAAGGCAGAAGAAATTACAATTTTAACATAGAAAAATGCAGAAGAAATTACAATTTGAACATGAAGAAAGGCAGAAGAAATTACAATTTGAACATAGAAAAATGCAGAAGAAATTACAATTTGAACATGAAGAAAGGCTGAAGAAATTACAATTTGAACATAGAAAAATGCAGAAGAAATTACAATTTGAACATGAAGAAAGGCAGAAGAAATTACAATTTTAACATGAAGAAAGGCAGAAGAAATTACAATTTTAACATGAAGAAAGGCAGAAGAAATTACAATTTGAACATAGAAAAATGCAGAAGAAATTACAATTTGAACATGAAGAAAGGCAGAAGAAATTACAATTTGAACATAGAAAAATGCAGAAGAAATTACAATTTGAACATGAAGAAAGGCAGAAGAAATTACAATTTTAACATAGAAAAATGCAGAAGAAATTACAATTTGAACATGAAGAAAGGCAGAAGAAATTACAATTTTAACATAGAAAAATGCAGAAGAAATTACAATTTGAACATGAAGAAAGGCAGAAGAAATTACAATTTGAACATAGAAAAATGCAGAAGAAATTACAATTTGAACATGAAGAAAGGCTGAAGAAATTACAATTTTAACATAGAAAAATGCAGAAGAAATTAAAATTTGAACATGAAGAAAGGCAGAAGAAATTACAATTTGAACATGAAGAAAGGCAGAAGAAATTACAATTTTAACATAGAAAAATGCAGAAGAAATTACAATTTGAACATGAAGAAAGGCAGAGGAAATTACAATTTTAACATAGAAAAATGCAGAAGAAATTACAATTTGAACATGAAGAAAGGCAGAAGAAATTACAATTTTAACATAGAAAAATGCAGAAGAAATTACAATTTGAACATGAAGAAAGGCAGAAGAAATTACAATTTTAACATAGAAAAATGCAGAAGAAATTACAATTTGAACATGAAGAAAGGCAGAAGAAATTACAATTTGAACATGAAGAAAGGCAGAAGAAATTACAATTTGAACATGAAGAAAGGCAGAAGAAATTACAATTTTAACATAGAAAAATGCAGAAGAAATTACAATTTGAACATGAAGAAAGGCAGAAGAAATTACAATTTGAACATAGAAAAATGCAGAAGAAATTACAATTTGAACATGAAGAAAGGCAGAAGAAATTACAATTTGAACATGAAGAAAGGCAGAAGAAATTACAATTTTAACATAGAAAAATGCAGAAGAAATTACAATTTGAACATGAAGAAAGGCAGAAGAAATTACAATTTTAACATAGAAAAATGCAGAAGAAATTACAATTTGAACATGAAGAAAGGCAGAAGAAATTACAATTTGAACATGAAGAAAGGCAGAAGAAATTACAATTTGAACATAGAAAAATGCAGAAGAAATTACAATTTGAACATGAAGAAAGGCAGAAGAAATTACAATTTTAACATAGAAAAATGCAGAAGAAATTACAATTTGAACATGAAGAAAGGCAGAAGAAATTACAATTTTAACATAGAAAAATGCAGAAGAAATTACAATTTGAACATGAAGAAAGGCAGAAGAAATTACAATTTGAACATGAAGAAAGGCAGAAGAAATTACAATTTGAACATGAAGAAAGGCAGAAGAAATTACAATTTTAACATAGAAAAATGCAGAAGAAATTACAATTTGAACATGAAGAAAGGCAGAAGAAATTACAATTTTAACATAGAAAAATGCAGAAGAAATTACAATTTGAACATGAAGAAAGGCAGAAGAAATTACAATTTGAACATGAAGAAAGGCAGAAGAAATTACAATTTTAACATAGAAAAATGCAGAAGAAATTACAATTTGAACATGAAGAAAGGCAGAAGAAATTACAATTTTAACATAGAAAAATGCAGAAGAAATTACAATTTGAACATGAAGAAAGGCAGAAGAAATTACAATTTGAACATGAAGAAAGGCAGAAGAAATTACAATTTGAACATAGAAAAATGCAGAAGAAATTACAATTTGAACATGAAGAAAGGCAGAAGAAATTACAATTTTAACATAGAAAAATGCAGAAGAAATTACAATTTGAACATGAAGAAAGGCTGAAGAAATTACAATTTGAACATAGAAAAATGCAGAAGAAATTACAATTTGAACATGAAGAAAGGCAGAAGAAATTACAATTTTAACATAGAAAAATGCAGAAGAAATTACAATTTGAACATGAAGAAAGGCAGAAGAAATTACAATTTTAACATAGAAAAATGCAGAAGAAATTACAATTTGAACATGAAGAAAGGCAGAAGAAATTACAATTTTAACATAGAAAAATGCAGAAGAAATTACAATTTGAACATGAAGAAAGGCAGAAGAAATTACAATTTTAACATAGAAAAATGCAGAAGAAATTACGATTTGAACATGAAGAAAGGCAGAAGAAATTACAATTTTAACATGAAGAAAGGCAGAAGAAATTACAATTTTAACATAGAAAAATGCAGAAGAAATTACAATTTGAACATGAAGAAAGGCAGAAGAAATTACAATTTTAACATAGAAAAATGCAGAAGAAATTACAATTTGAACATGAAGAAAGGCAGAAGAAATTACAATTTGAACATGAAGAAAGGCAGAAGAAATTACAATTTGAACATAGAAAAATGCAGAAGAAATTACAATTTGAACATGAAGAAAGGCAGAAGAAATTAAAATTTTAACATAGAAAAATGCAGAAGAAATTACAATTTGAACATGAAGAAAGGCAGAAGAAATTACAATTTTAACATGAAGAAAGGCAGAAGAAATTACAATTTGAACATAGAAAAATGCAGAAGAAATTACAATTTGAACATGAAGAAAGGCAGAAGAAATTACAATTTTAACATGAAGAAAGGCAGAAGAAATTACAATTTGAACATAGAAAAATGCAGAAGAAATTACAATTTGAACATGAAGAAAGGCAGAAGAAATTACAATTTTAACATGAAGAAAGGCAGAAGAAATTACAATTTGAACATAGAAAAATGCAGAAGAAATTACAATTTGAACATGAAGAAAGGCAGAAGAAATTAAAATTTTAACATAGAAAAATGCAGAAGAAATTACAATTTGAACATGAAGAAAGGCAGAAGAAATTACAATTTGAACATGAAGAAAGGCAGAAGAAATTACAATTTGAACATGAAGAAATGCAGAAGAAATTACAATTTGAACATGAAGAAAGGCAGAAGAAATTACAATTTGAACATAGAAAAATGCAGAAGAAATTACAATTTGAACATGAAGAAAGGCAGAAGAAATTACAATTTGAACATGAAGAAAGGCAGAAGAAATTACAATTTTAACATAGAAAAATGCAGAAGAAATTACAATTTGAACATGAAGAAAGGCAGAGGAAATTACAATTTTAACATAGAAAAATGCAGAAGAAATTACAATTTGAACATGAAGAAAGGCAGAAGAAATTACAATTTTAACATAGAAAAATGCAGAAGAAATTACAATTTGAACATGAAGAAAGGCAGAAGAAATTACAATTTTAACATAGAAAAATGCAGAAGAAATTACAATTTGAACATGAAGAAAGGCAGAAGAAATTACAATTTGAACATGAAGAAAGGCAGAAGAAATTACAATTTGAACATGAAGAAAGGCAGAAGAAATTACAATTTGAAAATGAAGAAAGGCAGAAGAAATTACAATTTGAACATGAAGAAAGGCAGAAGAAATTACAATTTTAACATAGAAAAATGCAGAAGAAATTACAATTTGAACATGAAGAAAGGCAGAAGAAATTACAATTTTAACATGAAGAAAGGCAGAAGAAATTACAATTTGAACATAGAAAAATGCAGAAGAAATTACAATTTTAACATAGAAAAATGCAGAAGAAATTACAATTTGAACATGAAGAAAGGCAGAAGAAATTACAATTTTAACATGAAGAAAGGCAGAAGAAATTACAATTTGAACATAGAAAAATGCAGAAGAAATTACAATTTTAACATAGAAAAATGCAGAAGAAATTACAATTTGAACATGAAGAAAGGCAGAAGAAATTACAATTTTAACATGAAGAAAGGCAGAAGAAATTACAATTTGAACATAGAAAAATGCAGAAGAAATTACAATTTTAACATAGAAAAATGCAGAAGAAATTACAATTTGAACATGAAGAAAGGCAGAAGAAATTACAATTTTAACATGAAGAAAGGCAGAAGAAATTACAATTTTAACATGAAGAAAGGCAGAAGAAATTACAATTTGAACATGGAAAAATGCAGAAGAAATTACAATTTGAACATGAAGAAAGGCAGAAGAAATTACAATTTTAACATAGAAAAATGCAGAAGAAATTACAATTTGAACATGAAGAAAGGCTGAAGAAATTACAATTTGAACATAGAAAAATGCAGAAGAAATTACAATTTGAACATGAAGAAAGGCAGAAGAAATTACAATTTTAACATAGAAAAATGCAGAAGAAATTACAATTTGAACATGAAGAAAGGCAGAAGAAATTACAATTTGAACATAGAAAAATGCAGAAGAAATTACAATTTGAACATGAAGAAAGGCTGAAGAAATTACAATTTGAACATGAAGAAAGGCAGAAGAAATTACAATTTGAACATAGAAAAATGCAGAAGAAATTACAATTTGAACATAGAAAAATGCAGAAGAAATTACAATTTGAACATAGAAAAATGCAGAAGAAATTACAATTTGAACATGAAGAAAGGCAGAAGAAATTACAATTTTAACATAGAAAAATGCAGAAGAAATTACAATTTGAACATGAAGAAAGGCAGAAGAAATTACAATTTTAACATAGAAAAATGCAGAAGAAATTACAATTTGAACATGAAGAAAGGCAGAAGAAATTACAATTTGAACATGAAGAAAGGCAGAAGAAATTACAATTTGAACATAGAAAAATGCAGAAGAAATTACAATTTGAACATAGAAAAATGCAGAAGAAATTACAATTTGAACATGAAGAAAGGCAGAAGAAATTACAATTTTAACATAGAAAAATGCAGAAGAAATTACAATTTGAACATGAAGAAAGGCAGAAGAAATTACAATTTTAACATAGAAAAATGCAGAAGAAATTACAATTTGAACATGAAGAAAGGCAGAAGAAATTACAATTTGAACATAGAAAAATGCAGAAGAAATTACAATTTGAACATAGAAAAATGCAGAAGAAATTACAATTTGAACATGAAGAAAGGCAGAAGAAATTACAATTTTAACATAGAAAAATGCAGAAGAAATTACAATTTGAACATGAAGAAAGGCAGAAGAAATTACAATTTTAACATAGAAAAATGCAGAAGAAATTACAATTTGAACATGAAGAAAGGCAGAAGAAATTACAATTTGAACATGAAGAAAGGCAGAAGAAATTACAATTTGAACATAGAAAAATGCAGAAGAAATTACAATTTGAACATAGAAAAATGCAGAAGAAATTACAATTTGAACATGAAGAAAGGCAGAAGAAATTACAATTTTAACATAGAAAAATGCAGAAGAAATTACAATTTTAACATGAAGAAAGGCAGAAGAAATTACAATTTTAACATAGAAAAATGCAGAAGAAATTACAATTTGAACATGAAGAAAGGCAGAAGAAATTACAATTTGAACATGAAGAAAGGCAGAAGAAATTACAATTTGAACATAGAAAAATGCAGAAGAAATTACAATTTGAACATAGAAAAATGCAGAAGAAATTACAATTTGAACATGAAGAAAGGCAGAGGAAATTACAATTTGAACATAGAAAAATGCAGAAGAAATTACAATTTGAACATGAAGAAAGGCTGAAGAAATTACAATTTTAACATAGAAAAATGCAGAAGAAATTACAATTTGAACATGAAGAAAGGCAGAAGAAATTACAATTTTAACATAGAAAAATGCAGAAGAAATTACAATTTGAACATGAAGAAAGGCAGAAGAAATTACAATTTGAACATGAAGAAAGGCAGAAGAAATTACAATTTGAACATGAAGAAAGGCAGAAGAAATTACAATTTTAACATAGAAAAATGCAGAAGAAATTACAATTTGAACATGAAGAAAGGCAGAGGAAATTACAATTTTAACATAGAAAAATGCAGAAGAAATTACAATTTGAACATGAAGAAAGGCAGAAGAAATTACAATTTGAACATAGAAAAATGCAGAAGAAATTACAATTTGAACATGAAGAAAGGCAGAAGAAATTACAATTTTAACATAGAAAAATGCAGAAGAAATTACAATTTGAACATGAAGAAAGGCAGAAGAAATTACAATTTTAACATAGAAAAATGCAGAAGAAATTACAATTTGAACATGAAGAAAGGCAGAAGAAATTACAATTTGAACATGAAGAAAGGCAGAAGAAATTACAATTTGAACATGAAGAAAGGCAGAAGAAATTACAATTTGAACATAGAAAAATGCAGAAGAAATTACAATTTGAACATGAAGAAAGGCAGAGGAAATTACAATTTTAACATAGAAAAATGCAGAAGAAATTACAATTTGAACATGAAGAAAGGCAGAAGAAATTACAATTTGAACATAGAAAAATGCAGAAGAAATTACAATTTGAACATGAAGAAAGGCTGAAGAAATTACAATTTTAACATAGAAAAATGCAGAAGAAATTACAATTTGAACATGAAGAAAGGCAGAAGAAATTACAATTTTAACATAGAAAAATGCAGAAGAAATTACAATTTGAACATGAAGAAAGGCAGAAGAAATTACAATTTGAACATGAAGAAAGGCAGAAGAAATTACAATTTGAACATAGAAAAATGCAGAAGAAATTACAATTTGAACATGAAGAAAGGCAGAGGAAATTACAATTTTAACATAGAAAAATGCAGAAGAAATTACAATTTGAACATGAAGAAAGGCAGAAGAAATTACAATTTGAACATAGAAAAATGCAGAAGAAATTACAATTTGAACATGAAGAAAGGCAGAAGAAATTACAATTTGAACATAGAAAAATGCAGAAGAAATTACAATTTTAACATGAAGAAAGGCAGAGGAAATTACAATTTTAACATAGAAAAATGCAGAAGAAATTACAATTTGAACATGAAGAAAGGCAGAAGAAATTACAATTTGAACATAGAAAAATGCAGAAGAAATTACAATTTGAACATGAAGAAAGGCAGAAGAAATTACAATTTTAACATAGAAAAATGCAGAAGAAATTACAATTTGAACATGAAGAAAGGCAGAAGAAATTACAATTTTAACATAGAAAAATGCAGAAGAAATTACAATTTGAACATGAAGAAAGGCAGAAGAAATTACAATTTGAACATGAAGAAAGGCAGAAGAAATTACAATTTGAACATGAAGAAAGGCAGAAGAAATTACAATTTGAACATAGAAAAATGCAGAAGAAATTACAATTTGAACATGAAGAAAGGCAGAGGAAATTACAATTTTAACATAGAAAAATGCAGAAGAAATTACAATTTGAACATGAAGAAAGGCAGAAGAAATTACAATTTGAACATAGAAAAATGCAGAAGAAATTACAATTTGAACATGAAGAAAGGCTGAAGAAATTACAATTTTAACATAGAAAAATGCAGAAGAAATTACAATTTGAACATGAAGAAAGGCAGAAGAAATTACAATTTTAACATAGAAAAATGCAGAAGAAATTACAATTTGAACATGAAGAAAGGCAGAAGAAATTACAATTTGAACATGAAGAAAGGCAGAAGAAATTACAATTTGAACATAGAAAAATGCAGAAGAAATTACAATTTGAACATGAAGAAAGGCAGAGGAAATTACAATTTTAACATAGAAAAATGCAGAAGAAATTACAATTTGAACATGAAGAAAGGCAGAAGAAATTACAATTTGAACATAGAAAAATGCAGAAGAAATTACAATTTGAACATGAAGAAAGGCAGAAGAAATTACAATTTTAACATAGAAAAATGCAGAAGAAATTACAATTTGAACATGAAGAAAGGCAGAAGAAATTACAATTTTAACATAGAAAAATGCAGAAGAAATTACAATTTGAACATGAAGAAAGGTAGAAGAAATTACAATTTGAACATGAAGAAAGGCAGAAGAAATTACAATTTGAACATGAAGAAAGGCAGAAGAAATTACAATTTGAACATAGAAAAATGCAGAAGAAATTACAATTTGAACATGAAGAAAGGCAGAGGAAATTACAATTTTAACATAGAAAAATGCAGAAGAAATTACAATTTGAACATGAAGAAAGGCAGAAGAAATTACAATTTGAACATAGAAAAATGCAGAAGAAATTACAATTTGAACATGAAGAAAGGCTGAAGAAATTACAATTTTAACATAGAAAAATGCAGAAGAAATTACAATTTGAACATGAAGAAAGGCAGAAGAAATTACAATTTTAACATAGAAAAATGCAGAAGAAATTACAATTTGAACATGAAGAAAGGCAGAAGAAATTACAATTTGAACATGAAGAAAGGCAGAAGAAATTACAATTTGAACATAGAAAAATGCAGAAGAAATTACAATTTGAACATGAAGAAAGGCAGAGGAAATTACAATTTTAACATAGAAAAATGCAGAAGAAATTACAATTTGAACATGAAGAAAGGCAGAAGAAATTACAATTTTAACATAGAAAAATGCAGAAGAAATTACAATTTGAACATGAAGAAAGGCAGAAGAAATTACAATTTGAACATGAAGAAAGGCAGAAGAAATTACAATTTGAACATAGAAAAATGCAGAAGAAATTACAATTTGAACATGAAGAAAGGCAGAGGAAATTACAATTTTAACATAGAAAAATGCAGAAGAAATTACAATTTGAACATGAAGAAAGGCAGAAGAAATTACAATTTTAACATAGAAAAATGCAGAAGAAATTACAATTTGAACATGAAGAAAGGCAGAAGAAATTACAATTTGAACATGAAGAAAGGCAGAAGAAATTACAATTTGAACATAGAAAAATGCAGAAGAAATTACAATTTGAACATGAAGAAAGGCAGAGGAAATTACAATTTTAACATAGAAAAATGCAGAAGAAATTACAATTTGAACATAGAAAAATGCAGAAGAAATTACAATTTGAACATGAAGAAAGGCAGAAGAAATTACAATTTGAACATGAAGAAAGGCAGAAGAAATTACAATTTGAACATAGAAAAATGCAGAAGAAATTACAATTTGAACATGAAGAAAGGCAGAGGAAATTACAATTTGAACATAGAAAAATGCAGAAGAAATTACAATTTGAACATGAAGAAAGGCAGAAGAAATTACAATTTTAACATAGAAAAATGCAGAAGAAATTACAATTTGAACATGAAGAAAGGCAGAAGAAATTACAATTTGAACATAGAAAAATGCAGAAGAAATTACAATTTGAACATGAAGAAAGGCTGAAGAAATTACAATTTTAACATAGAAAAATGCAGAAGAAATTACAATTTGAACATGAAGAAAGGCAGAAGAAATTACAATTTAAACATAGAAAAATGCAGAAGAAATTACAATTTGAACATGAAGAAAGGCAGAAGAAATTACAATTTGAACATAGAAAAATGCAGAAGAAATTACAATTTGAACATGAAGAAAGGCAGAAGAAATTACAATTTGAACATAGAAAAATGCAGAAGAAATTACAATTTGAACATGAAGAAAGGCAGAAGAAATTACAATTTGAACATAGAAAAATGCAGAAGAAATTACAATTTGAACATGAAGAAAGGCAGAAGAAATTACAATTTTAACATGAAGAAAGGCAGAAGAAATTACAATTTTAACATAGAAAAATGCAGAAGAAATTACAATTTGAACATGAAGAAAGGCAGAATGAAATTACAATTTAAACATAGAAAAATGCAGAAGAAATTACAATTTGAACATGAAGAAAGGCAGAAGAAATTACAATTTGAACATAGAAAAATGCAGAAGAAATTACAATTTGAACATGAAGAAAGGCAGAAGAAATTACAATTTTAACATAGAAAAATGCAGAAGAAATTACAATTTGAACATGAAGAAAGGCAGAAGAAATTACAATTTGAACATGAAGAAAGGCAGAAGAAATTACAATTTGAAAATGAAGAAAGGCAGAAGAAATTACAATTTTAACATGAAGAAAGGCAGAAGAAATTACAATTTTAACATAGAAAAATGCAGAAGAAATTACAATTTGAACATGAAGAAAGGCAGAAGAAATTACAATTTTAACATGAAGAAAGGCAGAAGAAATTACAATTTTAACATGAAGAAAGGCAGAAGAAATTACAATTTGAACATAGAAAAATGCAGAAGAAATTACAATTTTAACATAGAAAAATGCAGAAGAAATTACAATTTGAACATGAAGAAAGGCAGAAGAAATTACAATTTTAACATGAAGAAAGGCAGAAGAAATTACAATTTTAACATGAAGAAAGGCAGAAGAAATTACAATTTTAACATAGAAAAATGCAGAAGAAATTACAATTTGAACATGAAGAAAGGCAGAAGAAATTACAATTTTAACATAGAAAAATGCAGAAGAAATTACAATTTGAACATGAAGAAAGGCTGAAGAAATTACAATTTGAACATAGAAAAATGCAGAAGAAATTACAATTTGAACATGAAGAAAGGCAGAAGAAATTACAATTTTAACATAGAAAAATGCAGAAGAAATTACAATTTGAACATGAAGAAAGGCAGAAGAAATTACAATTTGAACATGAAGAAAGGCAGAAGAAATTACAATTTTAACATAGAAAAATGCAGAAGAAATTACAATTTGAACATGAAGAAAGGCAGAAGAAATTACAATTTTAACATAGAAAAATGCAGAAGAAATTACAATTTGAACATGAAGAAAGGCAGAAGAAATTACAATTTTTACATAGAAAAATGCAGAAGAAATTACAATTTGAACATGAAGAAAGGCTGAAGAAATTACAATTTGAACATAGAAAAATGCAGAAGAAATTACAATTTGAACATGAAGAAAGGCAGAAGAAATTACAATTTTAACATAGAAAAATGCAGAAGAAATTACAATTTGAACATGAAGAAAGGCAGAAGAAATTACAATTTTAACATAGAAAAATGCAGAAGAAATTACAATTTGAACATGAAGAAAGGCAGAAGAAATTACAATTTTAACATAGAAAAATGCAGAAGAAATTACAATTTGAACATGAAGAATGGCAGAAGAAATTACAATTTTAACATAGAAAAATGCAGAAGAAATTACAATTTGAACATGAAGAAAGGCTGAAGAAATTACAATTTGAACATAGAAAAATGCAGAAGAAATTACAATTTGAACATGAAGAAAGGCAGAAGAAATTACAATTTTAACATAGAAAAATGCAGAAGAAATTACAATTTGAACATGAAGAAAGGCAGAAGAAATTACAATTTGAACATGAAGAAAGGCAGAAGAAATTACAATTTGAACATGAAGAAAGGCAGAAGAAATTACAATTTTAACATAGAAAAATGCAGAAGAAATTACAATTTGAACATGAAGAAAGGCAGAAGAAATTACAATTTTAACATAGAAAAATGCAGAAGAAAATACAATTTGAAAATGAAGAAAGACAGAAGAAATTACAATTTGAACATGAAGAAAGGCAGAAGAAATTACAATTTGAACATGAAGAAAGGCAGAAGAAATTACAATTTTAACATGAAGAAAGGCAGAAGAAATTACAATTTGAACATGAAGAAAGGCAGAAGAAATTACAATTTGAACATGAAGAAAGGCAGAAGAAATTACAATTTGAACATGAAGAAAGGCAGAAGAAATTACAATTTGAACATGAAGAAAGGCAGAAGAAATTACAATTTTAACATAGAAAAATGCAGAAGAAATTACAATGTGAACATGAAGAAAGGCAGAAGAAATTACAATTTGAACATGAAGAAAGGCAGAAGAAATTACAATTTGAACATGAAGAAAGGCAGAAGAAATTACAATTTGAACATGAAGAAAGGCAGAAGAAATTACAATTTGAACATGAAGAAAGGCAGAAGAAATTACAATTTTAACATAGAAAAATGCAGAAGAAATTACAATGTGAACATGAAGAAAGGCAGAAGAAATTACAATTTTAACATAGAAAAATGCAGAAGAAATTACAATTTGAACATGAAGAAAGGCAGAAGAAATTACAATTTGAACATGAAGAAAGGCAGAAGAAATTACAATTTGAACATGAAGAAAGGCAGAAGAAATTACAATTTGAACATGAAGAAAGGCAGAAGAAATTACAATTTGAACATGAAGAAAGGCAGAAGAAATTACAATTTGAACATGAAGAAAGGCAGAAGAAATTACAATTTTAACATAGAAAAATGCAGAAGAAATTACAATGTGAACATGAAGAAAGGCAGAAGAAATTACAATTTGAACATGAAGAAAGGCAGAAGAAATTACAATTTTAACATAGAAAAATGCAGAAGAAATTACAATTTGAACATGAAGAAAGGCAGAAGAAATTACAATTTGAACATGAAGAAAGGCACAAGAAATTACAATTTGAACATGAAGAAAGGCAGAAGAAATTACAATTTGAAAATGAAGAAAGGCAGAAGAAATTACAATTTGAACATGAAGAAAGGCAGAAGAAATTACAATTTGAACATGAAGAAAGGCAGAAGAAATTACAATTTGAACATGAAGAAAGGCAGAAGAAATTACAATTTTAACATAGAAAAATGCAGAAGAAAATACAATTTGAAAATGAAGAAAGACAGAAGAAATTACAATTTGAACATGAAGAAAGGCAGAAGAAATTACAATTTGAACATGAAGAAAGGCAGAAGAAATTACAATTTGAACATGAAGAAAGGCAGAAGAAATTACAATTTGAACATGAAGAAAGGCAGAAGAAATTACAATTTTAACATAGAAAAATGCAGAAGAAATTACAATTTGAACATGACGAAAGGCAGAAGAAATTACAATTTTAACATAGAAAAATGCAGAAGAAATTACAATTTGAACATGAAGAAAGGCAGAAGAAATTACAATTTGAACATGAAGAAAGGCAGAAGAAATTACAATTTGAACATGAAGAAAGGCAGAAGAAATTACAATTTGAACATGAAGAAAGGCAGAAGAAATTACAATTTAAACATGAAGAAAGGCAGAAGAAATTACAATTTTAACATAGAAAAATGCAGAAGAAATTACAATGTGAACATGAAGAAAGGCAGAAGAAATTACAATTTGAACATGAAGAAAGGCAGAATAAATTACAATTTTAACATAGAAAAATGCAGAAGAAATTACAATTTGAACATGAAGAAAGGCAGAAGAAATTACAATTTGAACATGAAGAAAGGCACAAGAAATTACAATTTGAACATGAAGAAAGGCACAAGAAATTACAATTTGAAAATGAAGAAAGGCAGAAGAAATTACAATTTGAACATGAAGAAAGGCAGAAGAAATTACAATTTGAACATGAAGAAAGGCAGAAGAAATTACAATTTGAACATGAAGAAAGGCAGAAGAAATTACAATTTTAACATAGAAAAATGCAGAAGAAATTACAATGTGAACATGAAGAAAGGCAGAAGAAATTACAATTTGAACATGAAGAAAGGCAGAAGAAATTACAATTTTAACATAGAAAAATGCAGAAGAAATTACAATTTGAACATGAAGAAAGGCAGAAGAAATTACAATTTGAACATGAAGAAAGGCACAAGAAATTACAATTTGAACATGAAGAAAGGCAGAAGAAATTACAATTTGAACATGAAGAAAGGCAGAAGAAATTACAATTTGAACATGAAGAAAGGCAGAAGAAATTACAATTTGAACATGAAGAAAGGCAGAAGAAATTACAATTTGAACATGAAGAAAGGCAGAAGAAATTACAATTTTAACATAGAAAAATGCAGAAGAAAATACAATTTGAAAATGAAGAAAGACAGAAGAAATTACAATTTGAACATGAAGAAAGGCAGAAGAAATTACAATTTGAACATGAAGAAAGGCAGAAGAAATTACAATTTGAACATGAAGAAAGGCAGAAGAAATTACAATTTTAATATAGAAAAATGCAGAAGAAATTACAATTTGAACATGAAGAAAGGCAGAAGAAATTACAATTTGAACATGAAGAAAGGCAGAAGAAATTACAATTTGAACATGAAGAAAGGCAGAATAAATTACAATTTGAACATGAAGAAAGGCAGAAGAAATTACAATTTTAACATGAAGAAAGGCAGAAGAAATTACAATTTTAACATAGAAAAATGCAGAAGAAATTACAATTTGAACATGAAGAAAGGCAGAAGAAATTACAATTTTAACATAGAAAAATGCAGAAGAAATTACAATGTGAACATGAAGAAAGGCAGAAGAAATTACAATTTGAACATGAAGAAAGGCAGAAGAAATTACAATTTGAACATGAAGAAAGGCAGAAGAAATTACAATTTGAACATGAAGAAAGGCAGAAGAAATTACAATTTGAACATGAAGAAAGGCAGAAGAAATTACAATTTTAACATGAAGAAAGGCAGAAGAAATTACAATTTTAACATAGAAAAATGCAGAAGAAATTACAATTTGAACATGAAGAAAGGCAGAAGAAATTACAATTTTAACATGAAGAAAGGCAGAAGAAATTACAATTTTAACATAGAAAAATGCAGAAGAAATTACAATGTGAACATGAAGAAAGGCAGAAGAAATTACAATTTGAACATGAAGAAAGGCAGAAGAAATTACAATTTTAACATAGAAAAATGCAGAAGAAATTACAATTTGAACATGAAGAAAGGCAGAAGAAATTACAATTTGAACATGAAGAAAGGCAGAAGAAATTACAATTTGAACATGAAGAAAGGCAGAAGAAATTACAATTTGAAAATGAAGAAAGGCAGAAGAAATTACAATTTGAACATGAAGAAAGGCAGAAGAAATTACAATTTGAACATGAAGAAAGGCAGAAGAAATTACAATTTGAACATGAAGAAAGGCAGAAGAAATTACAATTTTAACATAGAAAAATGCAGAAGAAAATACAATTTGAAAATGAAGAAAGACAGAAGAAATTACAATTTGAACATGAAGAAAGGCAGAAGAAATTACAATTTGAACATGAAGAAAGGCAGAAGAAATTACAATTTGAACATGAAGAAAGGCAGAAGAAATTACAATTTTAACATAGAAAAATGCAGAAGAAATTACAATTTGAACATGAAGAAAGGCAGAAGAAATTACAATTTGAACATGAAGAAAGGCAGAAGAAATTACAATTTGAACATGAAGAAAGGCAGAAGAAATTACAATTTGAACATGAAGAAAGGCAGAAGAAATTACAATTTTAACATGAAGAAAGGCAGAAGAAATTACAATTTTAACATAGAAAAATGCAGAAGAAATTACAATTTGAACATGAAGAAAGGCAGAAGAAATTACAATTTTAACATGAAGAAAGGCAGAAGAAATTACAATTTTAACATAGAAAAATGCAGAAGAAATTACAATGTGAACATGAAGAAAGGCAGAAGAAATTACAATTTGAACATGAAGAAAGGCAGAAGAAATTACAATTTGAACATGAAGAAAGGCAGAAGAAATTACAATTTGAACATGAAGAAAGGCAGAAGAAATTACAATTTGAACATGAAGAAAGGCAGAAGAAATTACAATTTTAACATGAAGAAAGGCAGAAGAAATTACAATTTTAACATAGAAAAATGCAGAAGAAATTACAATTTGAACATGAAGAAAGGCAGAAGAAATTACAATTTTAACATGAAGAAAGGCAGAAGAAATTACAATTTTAACATAGAAAAATGCAGAAGAAATTACAATGTGAACATGAAGAAAGGCAGAAGAAATTACAATTTGAACATGAAGAAAGGCAGAAGAAATTACAATTTGAACATGAAGAAAGGCAGAAGAAATTACAATTTGAACATGAAGAAAGGCAGAAGAAATTACAATTTGAACATGAAGAAAGGCAGAAGAAATTACAATTTTAACATAGAAAAATGCAGAAGAAATTACAATTTTAACATGAAGAAAGGCAGAAGAAATTACAATTTTAACATAGAAAAATGCAGAAGAAATTACAATTTGAACATGAAGAAAGGCAGAAGAAATTACAATTTTAACATGAAGAAAGGCAGAAGAAATTACAATTTTAACATAGAAAAATGCAGAAGAAATTACAATGTGAACATGAAGAAAGGCAGAAGAAATTACAATTTGAACATGAAGAAAGGCAGAAGAAATTACAATTTGAACATGAAGAAAGGCAGAAGAAATTACAATTTGAACATGAAGAAAGGCAGAAGAAATTACAATTTGAACATGAAGAAAGGCAGAAGAAATTACAATTTTAACATGAAGAAAGGCAGAAGAAATTACAATTTTAACATAGAAAAATGCAGAAGAAATTACAATTTGAACATGAAGAAAGGCAGAAGAAATTACAATTTTAACATGAAGAAAGGCAGAAGAAATTACAATTTTAACATAGAAAAATGCAGAAGAAATTACAATGTGAACATGAAGAAAGGCAGAAGAAATTACAATTTTAACATAGAAAAATGCAGAAGAAATTACAATTTGAACATGAAGAAAGGCAGAAGAAATTACAATTTGAACATGAAGAAAGGCAGAAGAAATTACAATTTGAACATGAAGAAAGGCAGAAGAAATTACAATTTTAACATAGAAAAATGCAGAAGAAATTACAATTTTAACATGAAGAAAGGCAGAAGAAATTACAATTTTAACATAGAAAAATGCAGAAGAAATTACAATTTGAACATGAAGAAAGGCAGAAGAAATTACAATTTTAACATGAAGAAAGGCAGAAGAAATTACAATTTTAACATAGAAAAATGCAGAAGAAATTACAATGTGAACATGAAGAAAGGCAGAAGAAATTACAATTTGAACATGAAGAAAGGCAGAAGAAATTACAATTTGAACATGAAGAAAGGCAGAAGAAATTACAATTTGAACATGAAGAAAGGCAGAAGAAATTACAATTTGAACATGAAGAAAGGCAGAAGAAATTACAATTTTAACATAGAAAAATGCAGAAGAAATTACAATTTTAACATGAAGAAAGGCAGAAGAAATTACAATTTTAACATAGAAAAATGCAGAAGAAATTACAATTTGAACATGAAGAAAGGCAGAAGAAATTACAATTTTAACATGAAGAAAGGCAGAAGAAATTACAATTTTAACATAGAAAAATGCAGAAGAAATTACAATGTGAACATGAAGAAAGGCAGAAGAAATTACAATTTTAACATAGAAAAATGCAGAAGAAATTACAATTTGAACATGAAGAAAGGCAGAAGAAATTACAATTTGAACATGAAGAAAGGCAGAAGAAATTACAATTTGAACATGAAGAAAGGCAGAAGAAATTACAATTTTAACATAGAAAAATGCAGAAGAAATTACAATTTGAACATGAAGAAAGGCAGAAGAAATTACAATTTTAACATAGAAAAATGCAGAAGAAATTACAATTTGAACATGAAGAAAGGCAGAAGAAATTACAATTTTAACATGAAGAAAGGCAGAAGAAATTACAATTTTAACATAGAAAAATGCAGAAGAAATTACAATGTGAACATGAAGAAAGGCAGAAGAAATTACAATTTGAACATGAAGAAAGGCAGAAGAAATTACAATTTGAACATGAAGAAAGGCAGAAGAAATTACAATTTGAACATGAAGAAAGGCAGAAGAAATTACAATTTGAACATGAAGAAAGGCAGAAGAAATTACAATTTTAACATGAAGAAAGGCAGAAGAAATTACAATTTTAACATAGAAAAATGCAGAAGAAATTACAATTTGAACATAGAAAAATGCAGAAGAAATTACAATGTAACATGAAGAAAGGCAGAAGAAATTACAATTTGAACATGAAGAAAGGCAGAAGAAATTACAATTTGAACATGAAGAAAGGCAGAAGAAATTACAATTTTAACATAGAAAAATGCAGAAGAAATTACAATTTTAACATAGAAAAATGCAGAAGAAATTACAATTTGAACATGAAGAAAGGCAGAAGAAATTACAATTTGAACATGAAGAAAGGCACAAGAAATTACAATTTGAACATGAAGAAAGGCAGAAGAAATTACAATTTGAAAATGAAGAAAGGCAGAAGAAATTACAATTTGAACATGAAGAAAGGCAGAAGAAATTACAATTTGAACATGAAGAAAGGCAGAAGAAATTACAATTTGAACATGAAGAAAGGCAGAAGAAATTACAATTTTAACATAGAAAAATGCAGAAGAAAATACAATTTGAAAATGAAGAAAGACAGAAGAAATTACAATTTGAACATGAAGAAAGGCAGAAGAAATTACAATTTGAACATGAAGAAAGGCAGAAGAAATTACAATTTGAACATGAAGAAAGGCAGAAGAAATTACAATTTTAACATAGAAAAATGCAGAAGAAATTACAATTTGAACATGAAGAAAGGCAGAAGAAATTACAATTTGAACATGAAGAAAGGCAGAAGAAATTACAATTTGAACATGAAGAAAGGCAGAAGAAATTACAATTTGAACATGAAGAAAGGCAGAAGAAATTACAATTTTAACATGAAGAAAGGCAGAAGAAATTACAATTTTAACATAGAAAAATGCAGAAGAAATTACAATTTGAACATGAAGAAAGGCAGAAGAAATTACAATTTTAACATGAAGAAAGGCAGAAGAAATTACAATTTTAACATAGAAAAATGCAGAAGAAATTACAATGTGAACATGAAGAAAGGCAGAAGAAATTACAATTTGAACATGAAGAAAGGCAGAAGAAATTACAATTTGAACATGAAGAAAGGCAGAAGAAATTACAATTTGAACATGAAGAAAGGCAGAAGAAATTACAATTTGAACATGAAGAAAGGCAGAAGAAATTACAATTTTAACATGAAGAAAGGCAGAAGAAATTACAATTTTAACATAGAAAAATGCAGAAGAAATTACAATTTGAACATGAAGAAAGGCAGAAGAAATTACAATTTTAACATGAAGAAAGGCAGAAGAAATTACAATTTTAACATAGAAAAATGCAGAAGAAATTACAATGTGAACATGAAGAAAGGCAGAAGAAATTACAATTTGAACATGAAGAAAGGCAGAAGAAATTACAATTTTAACATAGAAAAATGCAGAAGAAATTACAATTTGAACATGAAGAAAGGCAGAAGAAATTACAATTTGAACATGAAGAAAGGCACAAGAAATTACAATTTGAACATGAAGAAAGGCAGAAGAAATTACAATTTGAAAATGAAGAAAGGCAGAAGAAATTACAATTTGAACATGAAGAAAGGCAGAAGAAATTACAATTTTAACATAGAAAAATGCAGAAGAAATTACAATTTGAACATGAAGAAAGGCAGAAGAAATTACAATTTTAACATAGAAAAATGCAGAAGAAATTACAATTTGAACATGAAGAAAGGCAGAAGAAATTACAATTTTAACATGAAGAAAGGCAGAAGAAATTACAATTTTAACATGAAGAAAGGCAGAAGAAATTACAATTTTAACATGAAGAAAGGCAGAAGAAATTACAATTTGAACATGAAGAAAGGCAGAAGAAATTACAATTTGAACATGAAGAAAGGCAGAAGAAATTACAATTTGAACATGAAGAAAGGCAGAAGAAATTACAATTTGAACATGAAGAAAGGCAGAAGAAATTACAATTTGAACATGAAGAAAGGCAGAAGAAATTACAATTTGAACATTAAGAAAGGCAGAAGAAATTATAATTTGAAAATGAAGAAAGGCAGAAGAAATTACAATTTGAACATGAAGAAAGGCAGAAGAAATTACAATTTTAACATAGAAAAATGCAGAAGAAATTACAATTTGAACATGAAGAAAGGCAGAAGAAATTACAATTTGAACATGAAGAAAGGCAGAAGAAATTACAATTTTAACATAGAAAAATGCAGAAGAAATTACAATTTGAACATGCAGAAAGGCAGAAGAAATTACAATTTGAACATGAAGAAAGGCACAAGAAATTACAATTTGAACATGAAGAAAGGCAGAAGAAATTACAATTTGAAAATGAAGAAAGGCAGAAGAAATTACAATTTGAACATGAAGAAAGGCAGAAGAAATTACAATTTGAACATGAAGAATAGCAGAAGAAATTACAATTTGAACATGAAGAAAGGCAGAAGAAATTACAATTTTAACATAGAAAAATGCAGAAGAAAATACAATTTGAAAATGAAGAAAGACAGAAGAAATTACAATTTGAACATGAAGAAAGGCAGAAGAAATTACAATTTGAACATGAAGAAAGGCAGAAGAAATTACAATTTGAACATGAAGAAAGGCAGAAGAAATTACAATTTTAACATAGAAAAATGCAGAAGAAATTACAATTTGAACATGAAGAAAGGCAGAAGAAATTACAATTTGAACATGAAGAAAGGCAGAAGAAATTACAATTTGAACATGAAGAAAGGCAGAAGAAATTACAATTTGAACATGAAGAAAGGCAGAAGAAATTACAATTTTAACATGAAGAAAGGCAGAAGAAATTACAATTTTAACATAGAAAAATGCAGAAGAAATTACAATTTGAACATGAAGAAAGGCAGAAGAAATTACAATTTTAACATGAAGAAAGGCAGAAGAAATTACAATTTTAACATAGAAAAATGCAGAAGAAATTACAATGTGAACATGAAGAAAGGCAGAAGAAATTACAATTTGAACATGAAGAAAGGCAGAAGAAATTACAATTTGAACATGAAGAAAGGCAGAAGAAATTACAATTTGAACATGAAGAAAGGCAGAAGAAATTACAATTTGAACATGAAGAAAGGCAGAAGAAATTACAATTTTAACATGAAGAAAGGCAGAAGAAATTACAATTTTAACATAGAAAAATGCAGAAGAAATTACAATTTGAACATGAAGAAAGGCAGAAGAAATTACAATTTTAACATGAAGAAAGGCAGAAGAAATTACAATTTTAACATAGAAAAATGCAGAAGAAATTACAATGTGAACATGAAGAAAGGCAGAAGAAATTACAATTTGAACATAGAGAAAGGCAGAAGAAATTACAATTTTAACATAGAAAAATGCAGAAGAAATTACAATTTGAACATGAAGAAAGGCAGAAGAAATTACAATTTGAACATGAAGAAAGGCACAAGAAATTACAATTTGAACATGAAGAAAGGCAGAAGAAATTACAATTTGAAAATGAAGAAAGGCAGAAGAAATTACAATTTGAACATGAAGAAAGGCAGAAGAAATTACAATTTTAACATAGAAAAATGCAGAAGAAATTACAATTTGAACATGAAGAAAGGCAGAAGAAATTACAATTTTAACATAGAAAAATGCAGAAGAAATTACAATTTGAACATGAAGAAAGGCAGAAGAAATTACAATTTTAACATGAAGAAAGGCAGAAGAAATTACAATTTTAACATGAAGAAAGGCAGAAGAAATTACAATTTTAACATGAAGAAAGGCAGAAGAAATTACAATTTGAACATGAAGAAAGGCAGAAGAAATTACAATTTGAACATGAAGAAAGGCAGAAGAAATTACAATTTGAACATGAAGAAAGGCAGAAGAAATTACAATTTGAACATGAAGAAAGGCAGAAGAAATTACAATTTGAACATGAAGAAAGGCAGAAGAAATTACAATTTGAACATTAAGAAAGGCAGAAGAAATTACAATTTGAAAATGAAGAAAGGCAGAAGAAATTACAATTTGAACATGAAGAAAGGCAGAAGAAATTACAATTTTAACATAGAAAAATGCAGAAGAAATTACAATTTGAACATGAAGAAAGGCAGAAGAAATTACAATTTGAACATGAAGAAAGGCAGAAGAAATTACAATTTGAACATGAAGAAAGGCAGAAGAAATTACAATTTTAACATAGAAAAATGCAGAAGAAATTACAATTTGAACATGAAGAAAGGCAGAAGAAATTACAATTTTAACATAGAAAAATGCAGAAGAAATTACAATTTGAACATGAAGAAAGGCAGAAGAAATTACAGTTTTAACATGAAGAAAGGCAGAAGAAATTACAATTTTAACATAGAAAAATGCAGAAGAAATTACAATTTGAACATGAAGAAAGGCAGAAGAAATTACAATTTGAACATGAAGAAAGGCAGAAGAAATTACAATTTGAACATGAAGAAAGGCAGAAGAAATTACAATTTGAACATGAAGAAAGGCAGAAGAAATTACAATTTTAACATAGAAAAATGCGGAAGAAATTACAATTTGAACATGAAGAAAGGCAGAAGAAATTACAATTTTAACATAGAAAAATGCAGAAGAAATTACAATTTGAACATGAAGAAAGGCAGAAGAAATTACAGTTTTAACATGAAGAAAGGCAGAAGAAATTACAATTTTAACATAGAAAAATGCAGAAGAAATTACAATTTGAACATGAAGAAAGGCAGAAGAAATTACAATTTGAACATGAAGAAAGGCAGAAGAAATTACAATTTGAACATGAAGAAAGGCAGAAGAAATTACAATTTTAACATAGAAAAATGCAGAAGAAATTACAATTTGAACATGAAGAAAGGCAGAAGAAATTACAATTTTAACATAGAAAAATGCAGAAGAAATTACAATTTGAACATGAAAATATGCAGAAGAAATTACAATTTGAACATGAAGAAAGGCAGAAGAAATTACAATTTTAACATAGAAAAATGCAGAAGAAATTACAATTTGAACATGAAGAAAGGCAGAAGAAATTACAATTTTAACATAGAAAAATGCAGAAGAAATTACAATTTGAACATGAAAAAATGCAGAAGAAATTACAATTTTAACATAGAAAAATGCAGAAGAAATTACAATTTGAACATGAAGAAAGGCAGAAGAAATTACAATTTGAACATGAAGAAAGGCACAAGAAATTACAATTTGAACATGAAGAAAGGCAGAAGAAATTACAATTTTAACATAGAAAAATGCAGAAGAAATTACAATTTGAACATGAAGAAAGGCAGAAGAAATTACAATTTTAACATATAAAAATGCAGAAGAAATTACAATTTGAACATGAAAAAATGCAGAAGAAATTACAATTTGAAAATGAAGAAAGGCAGAAGAAATTACAATTTTAACATGAAGAAAGGCAGAAGAAATTACAATTTGAACATGAAGAAAGGCAGAAGAAATTACAATTTAAACATAGAAAAATGCAGAAGAAAATACAATTTGAAAATGAAGAAAGACAGAAGAAATTACAATTTGAACATGAAGAAAGGCAGAAGAAATTACAATTTGAACATGAAGAAAGGCAGAAGAAATTACAATTTAAACATGAAGAAAGGCAGAAGAAATTACAATTTGAACATTTGGAAAGGCAGAAGAAATTACAATTTGAACATGAAGAAAGGCAGAAGAAATTACAATTTTAACATAGAAAAATGCAGAAGAAATTACAATTTGAACATGAAGAAAGGCAGAAGAAATTACAATTTGAACATGAAGAAAGGCAGAAGAAATTACAATTTGAACATGAAGAAAGGCAGAAGAAATTACAATTTGAACATGAAGAAAGGCAGAAGAAATTACAATTTTAACATAGAAAAATGCAGAAGAAATTACAATTTGAACATGAAGAAAGGCAGAAGAAATTACAATTTTAACATAGAAAAATGCAGAAGAAATTACAATTTGAACATGAAGAAAGGCAGAAGAAATTACAGTTTTAACATGAAGAAAGGCAGAAGAAATTACAATTTTAACATAGAAAAATGCAGAAGAAATTACAATTTGAACATGAAGAAAGGCAGAAGAAATTACAATTTGAACATGAAGAAAGGCAGAAGAAATTACAATTTGAACATGAAGAAAGGCAGAAGAAATTACAATTTTAACATAGAAAAATGCAGAAGAAATTACAATTTGAACATGAAGAAAGGCAGAAGAAATTACAATTTTAACATAGAAAAATGCAGAAGAAATTACAATTTGAACATGAAGAAAGGCAGAAGAAATTACAATTTTAACATGAAGAAAGGCAGAAGAAATTACAATTTTAACATAGAAAAATGCAGAAGAAATTACAATTTGAACATGAAAATATGCAGAAGAAATTACAATTTGAACATGAAGAAAGGCAGAAGAAATTACAATTTTAACATAGAAAAATGCAGAAGAAATTACAATTTGAACATGAAGAAAGGCAGAAGAAATTACAATTTTAACATAGAAAAATGCAGAAGAAATTACAATTTGAACATGAAAAAATGCAGAAGAAATTACAATTTAAACATAGAAAAATGCAGAAGAAATTACAATTTGAACATGAAGAAAGGCAGAAGAAATTACAATTTGAACATGAAGAAAGGCACAAGAAATTACAATTTGAACATGAAGAAAGGCAGAAGAAATTACAATTTTAACATAGAAAAATGCAGAAGAAATTACAATTTGAACATGAAGAAAGGCAGAAGAAATTACAATTTTAACATATAAAAATGCAGAAGAAATTACAATTTGAACATGAAAAAATGCAGAAGAAATTACAATTTGAAAATGAAGAAAGGCAGAAGAAATTACAATTTTAACATGAAGAAAGGCAGAAGAAATTACAATTTGAACATGAAGAAAGGCAGAAGAAATTACAATTTAAACATAGAAAAATGCAGAAGAAAATACAATTTGAAAATGAAGAAAGACAGAAGAAATTACAATTTGAACATGAAGAAAGGCAGAAGAAATTACAATTTGAACATGAAGAAAGGCAGAAGAAATTACAATTTAAACATGAAGAAAGGCAGAAGAAATTACAATTTGAACATTTGGAAAGGCAGAAGAAATTACAATTTGAACATGAAGAAAGGCACAAGAAATTACAATTTGAACATGAAGAAAGGCAGAAGAAATTACAATTTAAACATGAAGAAAGGCAGAAGAAATTACAATTTGAACATTAAGAAAGGCAGAAGAAATTACAATTTGAACATGAAGAAAGGCAGAAGAAATTACAATTTTAACATAGAAAAATGCAGAAGAAATTACAATTTGAACATGAAGAAAGGCAGAAGAAATTACAATTTAAACATGAAGAAAGGCAGAAGAAATTACAATTTGAACATTAAGAAAGGCAGAAGAAATTACAATTTGAACATGAAGAAAGGCAGAAGAAATTACAATTTGAACATGAAGAAAGGCAGAAGAAATTACAATTTGAACATGAAGAAAGGCAGAAGAAATTACAATTTTAACATAGAAAAATGCAGAAGAAATTACAATTTGAACATGAAAATATGCAGAAGAAATTACAATTTGAACATGAAGAAAGGCAGAAGAAATTACAATTTTAACATAGAAAAATGCAGAAGAAATTACAATTTGAACATGAAGAAAGGCAGAAGAAATTACAATTTGAACATGAAGAAAGGCAGAAGAAATTACAATTTTAACATAGAAAAATGCAGAAGAAATTACAATTTGAACATGAAGAAAGGCAGAAGAAATTACAATTTTAACATGAAGAAAGGCAGAAGAAATTACAATTTGAACATGAAGAAAGGCAGAAGAAATTACAATTTGAACATGAAGAAAGGCAGAAGAAATTACAATTTGAACATGAAGAAAGGCAGAAGAAATTACAATTTTAACATAGAATAATGCAGAAGAAATTACAATTTGAACATGAAGAAAGGCAGAAGAAATTACAATTTTAACATGAAGAAAGGCAGAAGAAATTACAATTTTAACATAGAAAAATGCAGAAGAAATTACAATTTGAACATGAAGAAAGGCAGAAGAAATTACAATTTGAACATAGAAAAATGCAGAAGAAATTACAATTTGAACATGAAGAAAGGCAGAAGAAATTACAATTTTAACATAGAAAAATGCAGAAGAAATTACAATTTTAACATGAAGAAAGGCAGAAGAAATTACAATTTGAACATGAAGAAAGGCAGAAGAAATTACAATTTGAACATGAAGAAAGGCAGAAGAAATTACAATTTGAACATGAAGAAAGGCAGAAGAAATTACAATTTGAACATGAAGAAAGGCAGAAGAAATTACAATTTGAACATGAAGAAAGGCAGAAGAAATTACAATTTGAACATGAAGAAAGGCAGAAGAAATTACAATTTGAACATGAAGAAAGGCAGAAGAAATTACAATTTTAACATAGAAAAATGCAGAAGAAATTACAATGTGAACATGAAGAAAGGCAGAAGAAATTACAATTTGAACATGAAGAAAGGCAGAAGAAATTACAATTTGAACATGAAGAAAGGCAGAAGAAATTACAATTTGAACATGAAGAAAGGCAGAAGAAATTACAATTTGAACATGAAGAAAGGCAGAAGAAATTACAATTTGAACATGAAGAAAGGCAGAAGAAATTACAATTTGAAAATGAAGAAAGGCAGAAGAAATTACAATTTGAACATGAAGAAAGGCAGAAGAAATTACAATTTTAACATAGAAAAATGCAGAAGAAATTACAATTTGAACATGAAGAAAGGCAGAAGAAATTACAATTTGAACATGAAGAAAGGCAGAAGAAATTACAATTTGAACATGAAGAAAGGCAGAAGAAATTACAATTTGAACATGAAGAAAGGCAGAAGAAATTACAATTTGAACATGAAGAAAGGCAGAAGAAATTACAATTTGAACATGAAGAAAGGCAGAAGAAATTACAATTTTAACATAGAAAAATGCAGAAGAAATTACAATGTGAACATGAAGAAAGGCAGAAGAAATTACAATTTGAACATGAAGAAAGGCAGAAGAAATTACAATTTGAACATGAAGAAAGGCAGAAGAAATTACAATTTGAACATGAAGAAAGGCAGAAGAAATTACAATTTGAACATGAAGAAAGGCAGAAGAAATTACAATTTGAACATGAAGAAAGGCAGAAGAAATTACAATTTGAAAATGAAGAAAGGCAGAAGAAATTACAATTTGAACATGAAGAAAGGCAGAAGAAATTACAATTTTAACATAGAAAAATGCAGAAGAAATTACAATTTGAACATGAAGAAAGGCAGAAGAAATTACAATTTTAACATAGAAAAATGCAGAAGAAATTACAATTTGAACATGAAGAAAGGCAGAAGAAATTACAATTTTAACATAGAAAAATGCAGAAGAAATTACAATGTGAACATGAAGAAAGGCAGAAGAAATTACAATTTGAACATGAAGAAAGGCAGAAGAAATTACAATTTGAACATGAAGAAAGGCAGAAGAAATTACAATTTGAACATGAAGAAAGGCAGAAGAAATTACAATTTGAACATGAAGAAAGGCAGAAGAAATTACAATTTGAACATGAAGAAAGGCAGAAGAAATTACAATTTTAACATGAAGAAAGGCAGAAGAAATTACAATTTGAAAATGAAGAAAGGCAGAAGAAATTACAATTTGAACATGAAGAAAGGCAGAAGAAATTACAATTTTAACATAGAAAAATGCAGAAGAAATTACAATTTGAACATGAAGAAAGGCAGAAGAAATTACAATTTTAACATAGAAAAATGCAGAAGAAATTACAATTTGAACATGAAGAAAGGCAGAAGAAATTACAATTTTAACATAGAAAAATGCAGAAGAAATTACAATTTGAACATGAAGAAAGGCAGAAGAAATTACAATTTGAACATGAAGAAAGGCAGAAGAAATTACAATTTGAACATGAAGAAAGGCAGAAGAAATTACAATTTGAACATGAAGAAAGGCAGAAGAAATTACAATTTGAACATGAAGAAAGGCAGAAGAAATTACAATTTGAACATGAAGTAAGGCAGAAGAAATTACAATTTTAACATGAAGAAAGGCAGAAGAAATTACAATTTGAACATGAAGAAAGGCAGAAGAAATTACAATTTGAACATGAAGAAAGGCAGAAGAAATTACAATTTTAACATGAAGAAAGGCAGAAGAAATTACAATTTGAACATGAAGAAAGGCAGAAGAAATTACAATTTGAACATGAAGAAAGGCAGAAGAAATTACAATTTTAACATGAAGAAAGGCAGAAGAAATTACAATTTTAACATGAAGAAAGGCAGAAGAAATTACAATTTTAACATGAAGAAAGGCAGAAGAAATTACAATTTTAACATGAAGAAAGGCAGAAGAAATTACAATTTTAACATGAAGAAAGGCAGAAGAAATTACAATTTGAACATGAAGAAAGGCAGAAGAAATTACAATTTGAACATGAAGAAAGGCAGAAGAAATTACAATTTTAACATGAAGAAAGGCAGAAGAAATTACAATTTGAACATGAAGAAAGGCAGAAGAAATTACAATTTTAACATGAAGAAAGGCAGAAGAAATTACAATTTTAACATGAAGAAAGGCAGAAGAAATTACAATTTTAACATGAAGAAAGGCAGAAGAAATTACAATTTGAACATGAAGAAAGGCAGAAGAAATTACAATTTTAACATGAAGAAAGGCAGAAGAAATTACAATTTTAACATGAAGAAAGGCAGAAGAAATTACAATTTTAACATGAAGAAAGGCAGAAGAAATTACAATTTTAACATGAAGAAAGGCAGAAGAAATTACAATTTGAACATGAAGAAAGGCAGAAGAAATTACAATTTTAACATGAAGAAAGGCAGAAGAAATTACAATTTGAACATGAAGAAAGGCAGAAGAAATTACAATTTTAACATGAAGAAAGGCAGAAGAAATTACAATTTGAACATGAAGAAAGGCAGAAGAAATTACAATTTTAACATGAAGAAAGGCAGAAGAAATTACAATTTTAACATGAAGAAAGGCAGAAGAAATTACAATTTTAACATGAAGAAAGGCAGAAGAAATTACAATTTGAACATGAAGAAAGGCAGAAGAAATTACAATTTTAACATGAAGAAAGGCAGAAGAAATTACAATTTGAACATGAAGAAAGGCAGAAGAAATTACAATTTGAACATGAAGAAAGGCAGAAGAAATTACAATTTGAACATGAAGAAAGGCAGCAGAAATTACAATTTGAACATGAAGAAAGGCAGAAGAAATTACAATTTGAACATGAAGAAAGGCAGAAGAAATTACAATTTGAACATGAAGAAAGGCAGAAGAAATTACAATTTTAACATAGAAAAATGCAGAAGAAATTACAATTTGAACATGAAGAAAGGCAGAAGAAATTACAATTTGAACATAAAGAAAGGCAGAAGAAATTACAATTTTAACATGAAGAAAGGCAGAAGAAATTACAATTTTAACATAGAAAAATGCAGAAGAAATTACAATTTGAACATGAAGAAAGGCAGAAGAAATTACAATTTTAACATGAAGAAAGGCAGAAGAAATTACAATTTTAACATAGAATAATGCAGAAGAAATTACAATTTGAACATGAAGAAAGGCAGAAGAAATTACAATTTTAACATGAAGAAAGGCAGAAGAAATTACAATTTTAACATAGAAAAATGCAGAAGAAATTACAATTTGAACATGAAGAAAGGCAGAAGAAATTACAATTTTAACATGAAGAAAGGCAGAAGAAATTACAATTTTAACATAGAAAAATGCAGAAGAAATTACAATGTGAACATGAAGAAAGGCAGAAGAAATTACAATTTGAACATGAAGAAAGGCAGAAGAAATTACAATTTGAACATAGAAAAATGCAGAAGAAATTACAATTTGAACATGAAGAAAGGCAGAAGAAATTACAATTTGAACATGAAGAAAGGCACAAGAAATTACAATTTGAACATGAAGAAAGGCAGAAGAAATTACAATTTGAAAATGAAGAAAGGCAGAAGAAATTACAATTTGAAAATGAAGAAAGGCAGAAGAAATTACAATTTTAACATAGAAAAATGCAGAAGAAATTACAATTTGAACATGAAGAAAGGCAGAAGAAATTACAATTTTAACATAGAAAAATGCAGAAGAAATTACAATTTGAACATGAAGAAAGGCAGAAGAAATTACAATTTTAACATGAAGAAAGGCAGAAGAAATTACAATTTGAACATGAAGAAAGGCAGAAGAAATTACAATTTTAACATGAAGAAAGGCAGAAGAAATTACAATTTTAACATGAAGAAAGGCAGAAGAAATTACAATTTGAACATGAAGAAAGGCAGAAGAAATTACAATTTTAACATGAAGAAAGGCAGAAGAAATTACAATTTGAACATGAAGAAAGGCAGAAGAAATTACAATTTGAACATGAAGAAAGGCAGAAGAAATTACAATTTGAACATGAAGAAAGGCAGAAGAAATTACAATTTGAAAATGAAGAAAGGCAGAAGAAATTACAATTTGAACATGAAGAAAGGCAGAAGAAATTACAATTTTAACATAGAAAAATGCAGAAGAAATTACAATTTGAACATGAAGAAAGGCAGAAGAAATTACAATTTGAACATGAAGAAAGGCAGAAGAAATTACAATTTGAACATGAAGAAAGGCAGAAGAAATTACAATTTTAACATAGAAAAATGCAGAAGAAATTACAATTTGAACATGAAGAAAGGCAGAAGAAATTACAATTTTAACATAGAAAAATGCAGAAGAAATTACAATATGAACATGAAGAAAGGCAGAAGAAATTACAATTTTAACATGAAGAAAGGCAGAAGAAATTACAATTTTAACATAGAAAAATGCAGAAGAAATTACAATTTGAACATGAAGAAAGGCAGAAGAAATTACAATTTGAACATGAAGAAAGGCAGAAGAAATTACAATTTGAACATGAAGAAAGGCAGAAGAAATTACAATTTGAACATGAAGAAAGGCAGAAGAAATTACAATTTTAACATAGAAAAATGCAGAAGAAATTACAATTTGAACATGAAGAAAGGCAGAAGAAATTACAATTTTAACATAGAAAAATGCAGAAGAAATTACAATTTGAACATGAAGAAAAGCAGAAGAAATTACAATTTTAACATGAAGAAAGGCAGAAGAAATTACAATTTTAACATAGAAAAATGCAGAAGAAATTACAATTTGAACATGAAGAAAGGCAGAAGAAATTACAATTTTAACATAGAAAAATGCAGAAGAAATTACAATTTGAACATGAAAAAATGCAGAAGAAATTACAATTTTAACATAGAAAAATGCAGAAGAAATTACAATTTGAACATGAAGAAAGGCAGAAGAAATTACAATTTTAACATAGAAAAATGCAGAAGAAATTACAATTTGAACATGAAAAAATGCAGAAGAAATTACAATTTTAACATAGAAAAATGCAGAAGAAATTACAATTTGAACATGAAGAAAGGCAGAAGAAATTACAATTTGAACATGAAGAAAGGCACAAGAAATTACAATTTGAACATGAAGAAAGGCAGAAGAAATTACAATTTTAACATAGAAAAATGCAGAAGAAATTACAATTTGAACATGAAGAAAGGCAGAAGAAATTACAATTTTAACATAGAAAAATGCAGAAGAAATTACAATTTGAACATGAAGAAAGGCAGAAGAAATTACAATTTGAACATGAAGAAAGGCAGAAGAAATTACAATTTTAACATAGAAAAATGCAGAAGAAATTAAAATTTTAACATGAAGAAAGGCAGAAGAAATTACAATTTGAACATGAAGAAAGGCAGAAGAAATTACAATTTTAACATAGAAAAATGCAGAAGAAATTACAATTTGAACATGAAAAAATGCAGAAGAAATTACAATTTGAAAATGAAGAAAGGCAGAAGAAATTACAATTTGAACATGAAGCAAGGCAGAAGAAATTACAATTTGAACATGAAGAAAGGCAGAAGAAATTACAATTTTAACATAGAAAAATGCAGAAGGAATTACAATTTGAAAATGAAGAAAGACAGAAGAAATTACAATTTGAACATGAAGAAAGGCAGAAGAAATTACAATTTGAACATGAAGAAAGGCAGAAGAAATTACAATTTGAACATGAAGAAAGGCAGAAGAAATTACAATCTTAACATGAAGAAAGGCAGAAGAAATTACAATTTGAACATGAAGAAAGGCAGAAGAAATTACAATTTGAACATGAAGAAAGGCACAAGAAATTACAATTTGAACATGAAGAAAGGCAGAAGAAATTACAATTTGAACATGAAGAAAGGCAGAAGAAATTACAATTTTAACATAGAAAAATGCAGAAGAAATTACAATTTGAACATGAAGAAAGGCAGAAGAAATTACAATTTTAACATAGAAAAATGCAGAAGAAATTACAATTTGAACATGAAAAAATGCAGAAGAAATTACAATTTGAAAATGAAGAAAGGCAGAAGAAATTACAATTTGAACATGAAGAAAGGCAGAAGAAATTACAATTTAAACATAGAAAAATGCAGAAGAAATTACAATTTGAAAATGAAGAAAGACAGAAGAAATTACAATTTGAACATGAAGAAAGGCAGAAGAAATTACAATTTGAACATGAAGAAAGGCAGAAGAAATTACAATTTGAACATGAAGAAAGGCAGAAGAAATTACAATTTGAACATGAAGAAAGGCAGAAGAAATTACAATTTGAACATGAAGAAAGGCAGAAGAAATTACAATTTGAACATGAAGAAAGGCACAAGAAATTACAATTTGAACATGAAGAAAGGCAGAAGAAATTACAAT
Organism: Euprymna scolopes; assembly: GCF_053919585.1. Lineage (NCBI taxonomy): Eukaryota > Metazoa > Mollusca > Cephalopoda > Sepiida > Sepiolidae > Euprymna > Euprymna scolopes. The sequence continues at coordinate 158,611 of NW_027633269.1, forward strand.
TTGAACATGAAGAAAGGCAGAAGAAATTACAATTTTAACATAGAAAAATGCAGAAGAAATTACAATTTGAAAATGAAGAAAGACAGAAGAAATTACAATTTTAACATGAAGAAAGGCACAAGAAATTACAATTTGAACATGAAGAAAGGCAGAAGAAATAACAATTTTAACATAAAAAAATGCAGAAGAAATTACAATTTGAACATGAAAAAATGCAGAAGAAATTACAATTTGAAAATGAAGAAAGGCAGAAGAAATTACAATTTGAACATGAAGAATAGCAGAAGAAATTACAATTTGAATATGAAGAAAGGCAGAAGAAATTACAATTTGAACATGAAGAAAGGCAGAAAAAATTACAATTTGACCATGAAGAAAGGCAGAAGAAATTACAATTTGAACATAGAAAAATGCAGAAGAAATTACAATTTGAACATGAAGAAAGGCAGAAGAAATTACAATTTGAACATGAAGAAAGGCAGAAGAAATTACAATTTGAACATGAAGAAAGGCAGAAGAAATTACAATTTGAACATGAAGAAAGGCAGAAGAAATTACAATTTGAACATGAAGAAAGGCAGAAGAAATTACAATTTGAACATGAAGAAAGGCAGAAGAAATTACAATTTAAACATGAAGAAAGGCAGAAGAAATTACAATTTGAACATGAAGAAAGGCAGAAGAAATTACAATTTGAACATGAAGAAAGGCAGAAGAAATTACAATTTAAACATGAAGAAAGGCAGAAGAAATTACAATTTTAACATGAAGAAAGGCAGAAGAAATTACAATTTTAACATGAAGAAAGGCAGAAGAAATTACAATTTTAACATGAAGAAAGGCAGAAGAAATTACAATTTGAACATTTGGAAAGGCAGAAGAAATTACAATTTGAACATGAAGAAAGGCAGAAGAAATTACAATTTGAACATGAAGAAAGGCAGAAGAAATTACAATTTAAACATGAAGAAAGGCAGAAGAAATTACAATTTGAACATTAAGAAAGGCAGAAGAAATTACAATTTGAACATGAAGAAAGGCAGAAGAAATTACAATTTTAACATAGAAAAATGCAGAAGAAATTACAATTTGAACATGAAGAATAGCAGAAGAAATTACAATTTGAACATGAAGAAAGGCAGAAGAAATTACAATTTTAACATAGAAAAATGCAGAAGAAATTACAATTTGAACATGAAGTAAGGCAGAAGAAATTACAATTTGAACATGAAGAAAGGCAGAAGAAATTACAATTTTAACATAGAAAAATGCAGAAGAAATTACAATTTGAACATGAAGAATAGCAGAAGAAATTACAATTTGAACATGAAGAAAGGCAGAAGAAATTACAATTTTAACATAGAAAAATGCAGAAGAAATTACAATTTGAACATGAAGTAAGGCAGAAGAAATTACAATTTGAACATGAAGAAAGGCAGAAGAAATTACAATTTGAACATGAAGAAAGGCAGAAGAAATTACAATTTGAACATGAAGAAAGGCAGAAGAAATTACAATTTGAACATGAAGAAAGGCAGAAGAAATTACAATTTAAACATGAAGAAAGGCAGAAGAAATTACAATTTTAACATGAAGAAAGGCAGAAGAAATTACAATTTTAACATGAAGAAAGGCAGAAGAAATTACAATTTTAACATGAAGAAAGGCAGAAGAAATTACAATTTGAACATTTGGAAAGGCAGAAGAAATTACAATTTGAACATGAAGAAAGGCAGAAGAAATTACAATTTGAACATGAAGAAAGGCAGAAGAAATTACAATTTAAACATGAAGAAAGGCAGAAGAAATTACAATTTGAACATTAAGAAAGGCAGAAGAAATTACAATTTGAACATGAAGAAAGGCAGAAGAAATTACAATTTTAACATAGAAAAATGCAGAAGAAATTACAATTTGAACATGAAGAATAGCAGAAGAAATTACAATTTGAACATGAAGAAAGGCAGAAGAAATTACAATTTTAACATAGAAAAATGCAGAAGAAATTACAATTTGAACATGAAGAAAGGCAGAAGAAATTACAATTTGAACATGAAGAAAGGCAGAAGAAATTACAATTTGAACATGAAGAAAGGCAGAAGAAATTATAATTTGAACATGAAGAAAGGCAGAAGAAATTACAATTTGAACATGAAGAAAGTCAGAAGAAATTACAATTTGAACATGAAGAAAGGCAGAAGAAATTACAATTTGAACATGAAGAAAGGCAGAAGAAATTACAATTTGAACATGAAGAAAGGCAGAAGAAATTACAATTTAAACATGAAGAAAGGCAGAAGAAATTACAATTTGAACATGAAGAAAGGCAGAAGAAATTACAATTTGAACATGAAGAAAGGCAGAAGAAATTACAATTTAAACATGAAGAAAGGCAGAAGAAATTACAATTTGAACATTAAGAAAGGCAGAAGAAATTACAATTTGAACATGAAGAAAGGCAGAAGAAATTACAATTTGAACATTAAGAAAGGCAGAAGAAATTACAATTTGAACATGAAGAAAGGCAGAAGAAATTACAATTTTAACATAGAAAAATGCAGAAGAAATTACAATTTGAACATGAAAATATGCAGAAGAAATTACAATTTGAACATGAAGAAAGGCAGAAGAAATTACAATTTTAACATAGAAAAATGCAGAAGAAATTACAATTTGAACATGAAGAAAGGCAGAAGAAATTACAATTTTAACATAGAAAAATGCAGAAGAAATTACAATTTGAACATGAAAATATGCAGAAGAAATTACAATTTGAACATGAAGAAAGGCAGAAGAAATTACAATTTTAACATAGAAAAATGCAGAAGTAATTACAATTTGAACATGAAGAAAAGCAGAAGAAATTACAATTTTTACATAGAAAAATGCAGAAGAAATTACAATTTGAACATGAAGAAAGGCAGAAAAAATTACAATTTGACCATGAAGAAATGCAGAAGAAATTACAATTTGAACATAGAAAAATGCAGAAGAAATTACAATTTGAACATGAAGAAAGGCAGAAGAAATTACAATTTGAACATGAAGAAAGGCAGAAGAAATTACAATTTGAACATGAAGAAAGGCAGAAGAAATTACAATTTGAACATGAAGAAAGGCAGAAGAAATTACAATTTGAACATGAAGAAAGGCAGAAGAAATTACAATTTGAACATGAAGAAAGGCAGAAGAAATTACAATTTAAACATGAAGAAAGGCAGAAGAAATTACAATTTGAACATGAAGAAAGGCAGAAGAAATTACAATTTGAACATGAAGAAAGGCAGAAGAAATTACAATTTAAACATGAAGAAAGGCAGAAGAAATTACAATTTGAACATTTGGAAAGGCAGAAGAAATTACAATTTGAACATGAAGAAAGGCAGAAGAAATTACAATTTGAACATGAAGAAAGGCAGAAGAAATTACAATTTTAACATGAAGAAAGGCAGAAGAAATTACAATTTGAACATTAAGAAAGGCAGAAGAAATTACAATTTGAACATGAAGAAAGGCAGAAGAAATTACAATTTTAACATAGAAAAATGCAGAAGAAATTACAATTTGAACATGAAGAATAGCAGAAGAAATTACAATTTGAACATGAAGAAAGGCAGAAGAAATTACAATTTTAACATAGAAAAATGCAGAAGAAATTACAATTTGAACATGAAGTAAGGCAGAAGATATTACAATTTGAACATGAAGAAAGGCAGAAGAAATTACAATTTGAACATGAAGAAAGGCAGAAGAAATTATAATTTGAACATGAAGAAAGGCAGAAGAAATTACAATTTTAACATGAAGAAAGTCAGAAGAAATTACAATTTGAACATGAAGAAAGGCAGAAGAAATTACAATTTGAACATGAAGAAAGGCAGAAGAAATTACAATTTGAACATGAAGAAAGGCAGAAGAAATTACAATTTAAACATGAAGAAAGGCAGAAGAAATTACAATTTGAACATGAAGAAAGGCAGAAGAAATTACAATTTGAACATGAAGAAAGGCAGAAGAAATTACAATTTAAACATGAAGAAAGGCAGAAGAAATTACAATTTGAACATTAAGAAAGGCAGAAGAAATTACAATTTGAACATGAAGAAAGGCAGAAGAAATTACAATTTGAACATTAAGAAAGGCAGAAGAAATTACAATTTGAACATGAAGAAAGGCAGAAGAAATTACAATTTTAACATAGAAAAATGCAGAAGAAATTACAATTTGAACATGAAAATATGCAGAAGAAATTACAATTTGAACATGAAGAAAGGCAGAAGAAATTACAATTTTAACATAGAAAAATGCCGAAGAAATTACAATTTGAACATGAAGAAAGGCAGAAGAAATTACAATTTTAACATAGAAAAATGCAGAAGAAATTACAATTTGAACATGAAAATATGCAGAAGAAATTACAATTTGAACATGAAGAAAGGCAGAAGAAATTACAATTTTAACATAGAAAAATGCAGAAGTAATTACAATTTGAACATGAAGAAAGGCAGAAGAAATTACAATTTTTACATAGAAAAATGCAGAAGAAATTACAATTTGAACATGAAGAAAGGCAGAAGAAATTACAATTTGAACATGAAGAAAGGCAGAAGAAATTACAATTTTAACATAGAAAAATGCAGAAGAAATTACAATTTGAACATGAAGAAAGGCAGAAGAAATTACAATTTGAACATGAAGAAAGGCAGAAGAAATTACAATTTGAACATGAAGAAAGGCAGAAGAAATTACAATTTTAACATGAAGAAAGGCAGAAGAAATTACAATTTGAACATGAAGAAAGGCAGAAGAAATTACAATTTTAACATAGAATAATGCAAAAGAAATTACAATTTGAACATGAAGAAAGGCAGAAGAAATTACAATTTGAACATGAAGAAAGGCAGAAGAAATTACAATTTTAACATAGAAAAATGCAGAAGAAATTACAATTTGAACATGAAGAAAGGCAGAAGAAATTACAATTTTAACATAGAAAAATGCAGAAGAAATTACAATTTGAACATGAAGAAAGGCAGAAGAAATTACAATTTGAACATGAAGAAAGGCAGAAGAAATTACAATTTTAACATAGAAAAATGCAGAAGAAATTACAATTTTAACATGAAGAAAGGCAGAAGAAATTACAATTTGAACATGAAGAAAGGCAGAAGAAATTACAATTTTGACATGAAGAAAGGCAGAAGAAATTACAATTTTAACATAGAAAAATGCAGAAGAAATTACAATTTGAACATGAAGAAAGGCAGAAGAAATTACAATTTGAACATGAAGAAAGGCAGAAGAAATTACAATTTTAACATGAAGAAAGGCAGAAGAAATTACAATTTGAACATGAAGAAAGGCAGAAGAAATTACAATTTTAACATAGAATAATGCAGAAGAAATTACAATTTGAACATGAAGAAAGGCAGAAGAAATTACAATTTGAACATGAAGAAAGGCAGAAGAAATTACAATTTTAACATAGAAAAATGCAGAAGAAATTACAATTTGAACATGAAGAAAGGCAGAAGAAATTACAATTTTAACATAGAAAAATGCAGAAGAAATTACCATTTGAACATGAAGAAAGGCAGAAGAAATTACAATTTGAACATGAAGAAAGGCAGAAGAAATTACAATTTTAACATAGAAAAATGCAGAAGAAATTACAATTTGAACATGAAGAAAGGCAGAAGAAATTACAATTTGAACATGAAGAAAGGCAGAAGAAATTACAATTTTAACATAGAAAAATGCAGAAGAAATTACAATTTGAACATGAAGAAAGGCAGAAGAAATTACAATTTTAACATGAAGAAAGGCAGAAGAAATTACAATTTTAACATAGAAAAATGCAGAAGAAATTACAATGTGAACATGAAGAAAGGCAGAAGAAATTACAATTTGAACATGAAGAAAGGCAGAAGAAATTACAATTTGAACATGAAGAAAGGCAGAAGAAATTACAATTTGAACATGAAGAAAGGCAGAAGAAATTACAATTTGAAAATGAAGAAAGGCAGAAGAAATTACAATTTGAACATGAAGAAAGGCAGAAGAAATTACAATTTTAACATAGAAAAATGCAGAAGAAATTACAATTTGAACATGAAGAAAGGCAGAAGAAATTACAATTTTAACATAGAAAAATGCAGAAGAAATTACAATTTGAACATGAAGAAAGGCAGAAGAAATTACAATTTGAACATGAAGAAAGGCAGAAGAAATTACAATTTGAACATGAAGAAAGGCAGAAGAAATTACAATTTGAACATGAAGAAAGGCAGAAGAAATTACAATTTTAACATGAAGAAAAGCAGAAGAAATTACAATTTTAACATGAAGAAAGGCAGAAGAAATTACAATTTTAACATGAAGAAAGGCAGAAGAAATTACAATTTTAACATGAAGAAAGGCAGAAGAAATTACAATTTTAACATGAAGAAAGGCAGAAGAAATTACAATTTTAACATGAAGAAAGGCAGAAGAAATTACAATTTGAACATGAAGAAAAGCAGAAGAAATTACAATTTGAACATGAAGAAAGGCAGAAGAAATTACAATTTTAACATGAAGAAAGGCAGAAGAAATTACAATTTTAACATGAAGAAAGGCAGAAGAAATTACAATTTTAACATAGAAAAATGCAGAAGAAATTACAATTTGAACATGAAGAAAGGCAGAAGAAATTACAATTTGAACATGAAGAAAGGCAGAAGAAATTACAATTTGAACATGAAGAAAGGCAGAAGAAATTACAATTTGAACATGAAGAAAGGCAGAAGAAATTACAATTTGAACATGAAGAAAGGCAGAAGAAATTACAATTTTAACATAGAAAAATGCAGAAGAAATTACAATTTGAACATGAAGAAAGGCAGAAGAAATTACAATTTGAACATGAAGAAAGGCAGAAGAAATTACAATTTTAACATAGAAAAATGCAGAAGAAATTACAATTTGAACATGAAGAAAGGCAGAAGAAATTACAATTTGAACATGAAGAAAGGCAGAAGAAATTACAATTTTAACATAGAATAATGCAGAAGAAATTACAATTTGAACATGAAGAAAGGCAGAAGAAATTACAATTTGAACATGAAGAAAGGCAGAAGAAATTACAATTTTAACATAGAAAAATGCAGAAGAAATTACAATGTGAACATGAAGAAAGGCAGAAGAAATTACAATTTGAACATGAAGAAAGGCAGAAGAAATTACAATTTGAACATGAAGAAAGGCACAAGAAATTACAATTTGAACATGAAGAAAGACAGAAGAAATTACAATTTGAAAATGAAGAAAGGTAGAAGAAATTACAATTTGAACATGAAGAAAGGCAGAAGAAATTACAATTTTAACATAGAAAAATGCAGAAGAAATTACAATTTGAACATGAAGAAAGGCAGAAGAAATTACAATTTTAACATGAAGAAAGGCAGAAGAAATTACAATTTGAACATGAAGAAAGGCAGAAGAAATTACAATTTTAACATGAAGAAAGGCAGAAGAAATTACAATTTGAACATGAAGAAAGGCAGAAGAAATTACAATTTGAACATGAAGAAAGGCAGAAGACATTACAATTTGAACATGAAGAAAGGCAGAAGAAATTACAATTTGAACATGAAGAAAGGCAGAAGAAATTACAATTTGAACATGAAGAAAGGCAGAAGAAATTACAATTTGAACATGAAGAAAGGCAGAAGAAATTACAATTTTAACATAGAAAAATGCAGAAGAAATTACAATTTGAACATGAAGAAAGGAAGAAGAAATTACAATTTTAACATAGAAAAATGCAGAAGAAATTACAATTTGAACATGAAGAAAGGCAGAAGAAATTACAATTTGAACATGAAGAAAGGCAGAAGAAATTACAATTTTAACATAGAAAAATGCAGAAGAAATTACAATTTGAACATGAAGAAAGGCAGAAGAAATTACAATTTGAACATGAAGAAAGGCAGAAGAAATTACAATTTTAACATGAAGAAAGGCAGAAGAAATTACAATTTTAACATAGAAAAATGCAGAAGAAATTACAATTTGAACATGAAGAAAGGCAGAAGAAATTACAATTTTAACATAGAAAAATGCAGAAGAAATTACAATTTGAACATGAAGAAAGGCAGAAGAAATTACAATTTTAACATAGAAAAATGCAGAAGAAATTACAATTTGAACATGAAGAAAGGCAGAAGAAATTACAATTTTAACATAGAAAAATGCAGAAGAAATTACAATTTGAACATGAAGAAAGGCAGAAGAAATTACAATTTTAACATAGAAAAATGCAGAAGAAATTACAATTTGAACATGAAGAAAGGCAGAAGAAATTACAATTTTAACATAGAAAAATGCAGAAGAAATTACAATTTGAACATGAAGAAAGGCAGAAGAAATTACAATTTGAACATGAAGAAAGGCAGAAGAAATTACAATTTGAACATGAAGAAAGGCAGAAGAAATTACAATTTTAACATAGAAAAATGCAGAAGAAATTACAATTTGAACATGAAGAAAGGCAGAAGAAATTACAATTTTAACATAGAAAAATGCAGAAGAAATTACAATTTGAACATGAAGAAAGGCAGAAGAAATTACAATTTTAACATAGAAAAATGCAGAAGAAATTACAATTTGAACATGAAGAAAGGCAGAAGAAATTACAATTTTAACATAGAAAAATGCAGAAGAAATTACAATTTGAACATGAAGAAAGGCAGAAGAAATTACAATTTTAACATAGAAAAATGCAGAAGAAATTACAATTTGAACATGAAGAAAGGCAGAAGAAATTACAATTTTAACATAGAAAAATGCAGAAGAAATTACAATTTGAACATGAAGAAAGGCAGAAGAAATTACAATTTGAACATGAAGAAAGGCAGAAGAAATTACAATTTGAACATGAAGAAAGGCAGAAGAAATTACAATTTTAACATAGAAAAATGCAGAAGAAATTACAATTTGAACATGAAGAAAGGCAGAAGAAATTACAATTTTAACATAGAAAAATGCAGAAGAAATTACAATTTGAACATGAAGAAAGGCAGAAGAAATTACAATTTTAACATAGAAAAATGCAGAAGAAATTACAATTTGAACATGAAGAAAGGCAGAAGAAATTACAATTTTAACATAGAAAAATGCAGAAGAAATTACAATTTGAACATGAAGAAAGGCAGAAGAAATTACAATTTTAACATAGAAAAATGCAGAAGAAATTACAATTTGAACATGAAGAAAGGCAGAAGAAATTACAATTTGAACATGAAGAAAGGCAGAAGAAATTACAATTTGAACATGAAGAAAGGCAGAAGAAATTACAATTTTAACATAGAAAAATGCAGAAGAAATTACAATTTGAACATGAAGAAAGGCAGAAGAAATTACAATTTTAACATAGAAAAATGCAGAAGAAATTACAATTTGAACATGAAGAAAGGCAGAAGAAATTACAATTTTAACATAGAAAAATGCAGAAGAAATTACAATTTGAACATGAAGAAAGGCAGAAGAAATTACAATTTGAACATGAAGAAAGGCAGAAGAAATTACAATTTTAACATAGAATAATGCAGAAGAAATTACAATTTGAACATGAAGAAAGGCAGAAGAAATTACAATTTGAACATGAAGAAAGGCAGAAGAAATTACAATTTTAACATAGAAAAATGCAGAAGAAATTACAATGTGAACATGAAGAAAGGCAGAAGAAATTACAATTTGAACATGAAGAAAGGCAGAAGAAATTACAATTTGAACATGAAGAAAGGCACAAGAAATTACAATTTGAACATGAAGAAAGACAGAAGAAATTACAATTTGAAAATGAAGAAAGGTAGAAGAAATTACAATTTGAACATGAAGAAAGGCAGAAGAAATTACAATTTTAACATAGAAAAATGCAGAAGAAATTACAATTTGAACATGAAGAAAGGCAGAAGAAATTACAATTTTAACATGAAGAAAGGCAGAAGAAATTACAATTTGAACATGAAGAAAGGCAGAAGAAATTACAATTTTAACATGAAGAAAGGCAGAAGAAATTACAATTTGAACATGAAGAAAGGCAGAAGAAATTACAATTTGAACATGAAGAAAGGCAGAAGAAATTACAATTTGAACATGAAGAAAGGCAGAAGAAATTACAATTTGAACATGAAGAAAGGCAGAAGAAATTACAATTTTGAACATGAAGAAAGGCAGAAGAAATTACAATTTGAACATGAAGAAAGGCAGAAGAAATTACAATTTTAACATAGAAAAATGCAGAAGAAATTACAATTTGAACATGAAGAAAGGAAGAAGAAATTACAATTTTAACATAGAAAAATGCAGAAGAAATTACAATTTGAACATGAAGAAAGGCAGAAGAAATTACAATTTGAACATGAAGAAAAGGCAGAAGAAATTACAATTTTAACATAGAAAAATGCAGAAGAAATTACAATTTGAACATGAAGAAAGGCAGAAGAAATTACAATTTGAACATGAAGAAAGGCAGAAGAAATTACAATTTGAACATGAAGAAAGGCAGAAGAAATTACAATTTTAACATAGAAAAATGCAGAAGAAATTACAATTTGAACATGAAGAAAGGCAGAAGAAATTACAATTTTAACATAGAAAAATGCAGAAGAAATTACAATTTGAACATGAAGAAAGGCAGAAGAAATTACAATTTTAACATAGAAAAATGCAGAAGAAATTACAATTTGAACATGAAGAAAGGCAGAAGAAATTACAATTTTAACATGAAGAAAGGCAGAAGAAATTACAATTTGAACATGAAGAAAGGCAGAAGAAATTACAATTTGAACATGAAGAAAGGCAGAAGAAATTACAATTTGAACATGAAGAAAGGCAGAAGAAATTACAATTTTAACATGAAGAAAGGCAGAAGAAATTACAATTTTAACATAGAAAAATGCAGAAGAAATTACAATTTGAACATGAAGAAAGGCAGAAGAAATTACAATTTTAACATAGAAAAATGCAGAAGAAATTACAATTTGAACATGAAGAAAGGCAGAAGAAATTACAATTTGAACATGAAGAAAGGCAGAAGAAATTACAATTTGAACATGAAGAAAGGCAGAAGAAATTACAATTTGAACATGAAGAAAGGCAGAAGAAATTACAATTTTAACATAGAAAAATGCAGAAGAAATTACAATTTGAACATGAAGAAAGGCAGAAGAAATTACAATTTGAACATGAAGAAAGGCAGAAGAAATTACAATTTGAACATGAAGAAAGGCAGAAGAAATTACAATTTGAACATGAAGAAAGGCAGAAGAAATTACAATTTGAACATGAAGAAAGGCAGAAGAAATTACAATTTGAACATAGAAGAAATGGCAGAAGAAATTACAATTTGAACATGAAGAAAGGCAGAAGAAATTACAATTTTAACATGAAGAAAGGCAGAAGAAATTACAATTTGAACATGAAGAAAGGCAGAAGAAATTACAATTTGAACATGAAGAAAGGCAGAAGAAATTACAATTTGAACATGAAGAAAGGCAGAAGAAATTACAATTTGAACATGAAGAAAGGCAGAAGAAATTACAATTTGAACATGAAGAAAGGCAGAAGAAATTACAATTTGAACATGAAGAAAGGCAGAAGAAATTACAATTTGAACATGAAGAAAGGAAGAAGAAATTACAATTTAACATGAAGAAAGGCAGAAGAAATTACAATTTTAACATAGAAAAATGCAGAAGAAATATACATTTGAACATGAAGAAAGGAAGAAGAAATTACAATTTTAACATAGAAAAATGCAGAAGAAAATTACAATTTGAACATGAAGAAAG
>NW_027633269.1:170544-217260 GCF_053919585.1 Euprymna scolopes
AATTTGAACATGAAGAAAGGCAGAAGAAATTACAATTTGAACATGAAGAAAGGCAGAAGAAATTACAATTTGAACATAGAAAAATGCAGAAGAAATTACAATTTGAACATGAAGAAAGGCAGAGGAAATTACAATTTTAACATAGAAAAATGCAGAAGAAATTACAATTTGAACATGAAGAAAGGCAGAAGAAATTACAATTTGAACATAGAAAAATGCAGAAGAAATTACAATTTGAACATGAAGAAAGGCTGAAGAAATTACAATTTTAACATAGAAAAATGCAGAAGAAATTACAATTTGAACATGAAGAAAGGCAGAAGAAATTACAATTTTAACATAGAAAAATGCAGAAGAAATTACAATTTGAACATGAAGAAAGGCAGAAGAAATTACAATTTGAACATGAAGAAAGGCAGAAGAAATTACAATTTGAACATAGAAAAATGCAGAAGAAATTACAATTTGAACATGAAGAAAGGCAGAGGAAATTACAATTTTAACATAGAAAAATGCAGAAGAAATTACAATTTGAACATGAAGAAAGGCAGAAGAAATTACAATTTGAACATAGAAAAATGCAGAAGAAATTACAATTTGAACATGAAGAAAGGCAGAAGAAATTACAATTTTAACATAGAAAAATGCAGAAGAAATTACAATTTGAACATGAAGAAAGGCAGAAGAAATTACAATTTTAACATAGAAAAATGCAGAAGAAATTACAATTTGAACATGAAGAAAGGTAGAAGAAATTACAATTTGAACATGAAGAAAGGCAGAAGAAATTACAATTTGAACATGAAGAAAGGCAGAAGAAATTACAATTTGAACATAGAAAAATGCAGAAGAAATTACAATTTGAACATGAAGAAAGGCAGAGGAAATTACAATTTTAACATAGAAAAATGCAGAAGAAATTACAATTTGAACATGAAGAAAGGCAGAAGAAATTACAATTTGAACATAGAAAAATGCAGAAGAAATTACAATTTGAACATGAAGAAAGGCTGAAGAAATTACAATTTTAACATAGAAAAATGCAGAAGAAATTACAATTTGAACATGAAGAAAGGCAGAAGAAATTACAATTTTAACATAGAAAAATGCAGAAGAAATTACAATTTGAACATGAAGAAAGGCAGAAGAAATTACAATTTGAACATGAAGAAAGGCAGAAGAAATTACAATTTGAACATAGAAAAATGCAGAAGAAATTACAATTTGAACATGAAGAAAGGCAGAGGAAATTACAATTTTAACATAGAAAAATGCAGAAGAAATTACAATTTGAACATGAAGAAAGGCAGAAGAAATTACAATTTGAACATAGAAAAATGCAGAAGAAATTACAATTTGAACATGAAGAAAGGCAGAAGAAATTACAATTTGAACATGAAGAAAGGCAGAAGAAATTACAATTTGAACATAGAAAAATGCAGAAGAAATTACAATTTGAACATGAAGAAAGGCAGAGGAAATTACAATTTTAACATAGAAAAATGCAGAAGAAATTACAATTTGAACATGAAGAAAGGCAGAAGAAATTACAATTTTAACATAGAAAAATGCAGAAGAAATTACAATTTGAACATGAAGAAAGGCAGAAGAAATTACAATTTGAACATGAAGAAAGGCAGAAGAAATTACAATTTGAACATAGAAAAATGCAGAAGAAATTACAATTTGAACATGAAGAAAGGCAGAGGAAATTACAATTTTAACATAGAAAAATGCAGAAGAAATTACAATTTGAACATAGAAAAATGCAGAAGAAATTACAATTTGAACATGAAGAAAGGCAGAAGAAATTACAATTTGAACATGAAGAAAGGCAGAAGAAATTACAATTTGAACATAGAAAAATGCAGAAGAAATTACAATTTGAACATGAAGAAAGGCAGAGGAAATTACAATTTGAACATAGAAAAATGCAGAAGAAATTACAATTTGAACATGAAGAAAGGCAGAAGAAATTACAATTTTAACATAGAAAAATGCAGAAGAAATTACAATTTGAACATGAAGAAAGGCAGAAGAAATTACAATTTGAACATAGAAAAATGCAGAAGAAATTACAATTTGAACATGAAGAAAGGCTGAAGAAATTACAATTTTAACATAGAAAAATGCAGAAGAAATTACAATTTGAACATGAAGAAAGGCAGAAGAAATTACAATTTAAACATAGAAAAATGCAGAAGAAATTACAATTTGAACATGAAGAAAGGCAGAAGAAATTACAATTTGAACATAGAAAAATGCAGAAGAAATTACAATTTGAACATGAAGAAAGGCAGAAGAAATTACAATTTGAACATAGAAAAATGCAGAAGAAATTACAATTTGAACATGAAGAAAGGCAGAAGAAATTACAATTTGAACATAGAAAAATGCAGAAGAAATTACAATTTGAACATGAAGAAAGGCAGAAGAAATTACAATTTTAACATGAAGAAAGGCAGAAGAAATTACAATTTTAACATAGAAAAATGCAGAAGAAATTACAATTTGAACATGAAGAAAGGCAGAATGAAATTACAATTTAAACATAGAAAAATGCAGAAGAAATTACAATTTGAACATGAAGAAAGGCAGAAGAAATTACAATTTGAACATAGAAAAATGCAGAAGAAATTACAATTTGAACATGAAGAAAGGCAGAAGAAATTACAATTTTAACATAGAAAAATGCAGAAGAAATTACAATTTGAACATGAAGAAAGGCAGAAGAAATTACAATTTGAACATGAAGAAAGGCAGAAGAAATTACAATTTGAAAATGAAGAAAGGCAGAAGAAATTACAATTTTAACATGAAGAAAGGCAGAAGAAATTACAATTTTAACATAGAAAAATGCAGAAGAAATTACAATTTGAACATGAAGAAAGGCAGAAGAAATTACAATTTTAACATGAAGAAAGGCAGAAGAAATTACAATTTTAACATGAAGAAAGGCAGAAGAAATTACAATTTGAACATAGAAAAATGCAGAAGAAATTACAATTTTAACATAGAAAAATGCAGAAGAAATTACAATTTGAACATGAAGAAAGGCAGAAGAAATTACAATTTTAACATGAAGAAAGGCAGAAGAAATTACAATTTTAACATGAAGAAAGGCAGAAGAAATTACAATTTTAACATAGAAAAATGCAGAAGAAATTACAATTTGAACATGAAGAAAGGCAGAAGAAATTACAATTTTAACATAGAAAAATGCAGAAGAAATTACAATTTGAACATGAAGAAAGGCTGAAGAAATTACAATTTGAACATAGAAAAATGCAGAAGAAATTACAATTTGAACATGAAGAAAGGCAGAAGAAATTACAATTTTAACATAGAAAAATGCAGAAGAAATTACAATTTGAACATGAAGAAAGGCAGAAGAAATTACAATTTGAACATGAAGAAAGGCAGAAGAAATTACAATTTTAACATAGAAAAATGCAGAAGAAATTACAATTTGAACATGAAGAAAGGCAGAAGAAATTACAATTTTAACATAGAAAAATGCAGAAGAAATTACAATTTGAACATGAAGAAAGGCAGAAGAAATTACAATTTTTACATAGAAAAATGCAGAAGAAATTACAATTTGAACATGAAGAAAGGCTGAAGAAATTACAATTTGAACATAGAAAAATGCAGAAGAAATTACAATTTGAACATGAAGAAAGGCAGAAGAAATTACAATTTTAACATAGAAAAATGCAGAAGAAATTACAATTTGAACATGAAGAAAGGCAGAAGAAATTACAATTTTAACATAGAAAAATGCAGAAGAAATTACAATTTGAACATGAAGAAAGGCAGAAGAAATTACAATTTTAACATAGAAAAATGCAGAAGAAATTACAATTTGAACATGAAGAATGGCAGAAGAAATTACAATTTTAACATAGAAAAATGCAGAAGAAATTACAATTTGAACATGAAGAAAGGCTGAAGAAATTACAATTTGAACATAGAAAAATGCAGAAGAAATTACAATTTGAACATGAAGAAAGGCAGAAGAAATTACAATTTTAACATAGAAAAATGCAGAAGAAATTACAATTTGAACATGAAGAAAGGCAGAAGAAATTACAATTTGAACATGAAGAAAGGCAGAAGAAATTACAATTTGAACATGAAGAAAGGCAGAAGAAATTACAATTTTAACATAGAAAAATGCAGAAGAAATTACAATTTGAACATGAAGAAAGGCAGAAGAAATTACAATTTTAACATAGAAAAATGCAGAAGAAAATACAATTTGAAAATGAAGAAAGACAGAAGAAATTACAATTTGAACATGAAGAAAGGCAGAAGAAATTACAATTTGAACATGAAGAAAGGCAGAAGAAATTACAATTTTAACATGAAGAAAGGCAGAAGAAATTACAATTTGAACATGAAGAAAGGCAGAAGAAATTACAATTTGAACATGAAGAAAGGCAGAAGAAATTACAATTTGAACATGAAGAAAGGCAGAAGAAATTACAATTTGAACATGAAGAAAGGCAGAAGAAATTACAATTTTAACATAGAAAAATGCAGAAGAAATTACAATGTGAACATGAAGAAAGGCAGAAGAAATTACAATTTGAACATGAAGAAAGGCAGAAGAAATTACAATTTGAACATGAAGAAAGGCAGAAGAAATTACAATTTGAACATGAAGAAAGGCAGAAGAAATTACAATTTGAACATGAAGAAAGGCAGAAGAAATTACAATTTTAACATAGAAAAATGCAGAAGAAATTACAATGTGAACATGAAGAAAGGCAGAAGAAATTACAATTTTAACATAGAAAAATGCAGAAGAAATTACAATTTGAACATGAAGAAAGGCAGAAGAAATTACAATTTGAACATGAAGAAAGGCAGAAGAAATTACAATTTGAACATGAAGAAAGGCAGAAGAAATTACAATTTGAACATGAAGAAAGGCAGAAGAAATTACAATTTGAACATGAAGAAAGGCAGAAGAAATTACAATTTGAACATGAAGAAAGGCAGAAGAAATTACAATTTTAACATAGAAAAATGCAGAAGAAATTACAATGTGAACATGAAGAAAGGCAGAAGAAATTACAATTTGAACATGAAGAAAGGCAGAAGAAATTACAATTTTAACATAGAAAAATGCAGAAGAAATTACAATTTGAACATGAAGAAAGGCAGAAGAAATTACAATTTGAACATGAAGAAAGGCACAAGAAATTACAATTTGAACATGAAGAAAGGCAGAAGAAATTACAATTTGAAAATGAAGAAAGGCAGAAGAAATTACAATTTGAACATGAAGAAAGGCAGAAGAAATTACAATTTGAACATGAAGAAAGGCAGAAGAAATTACAATTTGAACATGAAGAAAGGCAGAAGAAATTACAATTTTAACATAGAAAAATGCAGAAGAAAATACAATTTGAAAATGAAGAAAGACAGAAGAAATTACAATTTGAACATGAAGAAAGGCAGAAGAAATTACAATTTGAACATGAAGAAAGGCAGAAGAAATTACAATTTGAACATGAAGAAAGGCAGAAGAAATTACAATTTGAACATGAAGAAAGGCAGAAGAAATTACAATTTTAACATAGAAAAATGCAGAAGAAATTACAATTTGAACATGACGAAAGGCAGAAGAAATTACAATTTTAACATAGAAAAATGCAGAAGAAATTACAATTTGAACATGAAGAAAGGCAGAAGAAATTACAATTTGAACATGAAGAAAGGCAGAAGAAATTACAATTTGAACATGAAGAAAGGCAGAAGAAATTACAATTTGAACATGAAGAAAGGCAGAAGAAATTACAATTTAAACATGAAGAAAGGCAGAAGAAATTACAATTTTAACATAGAAAAATGCAGAAGAAATTACAATGTGAACATGAAGAAAGGCAGAAGAAATTACAATTTGAACATGAAGAAAGGCAGAATAAATTACAATTTTAACATAGAAAAATGCAGAAGAAATTACAATTTGAACATGAAGAAAGGCAGAAGAAATTACAATTTGAACATGAAGAAAGGCACAAGAAATTACAATTTGAACATGAAGAAAGGCACAAGAAATTACAATTTGAAAATGAAGAAAGGCAGAAGAAATTACAATTTGAACATGAAGAAAGGCAGAAGAAATTACAATTTGAACATGAAGAAAGGCAGAAGAAATTACAATTTGAACATGAAGAAAGGCAGAAGAAATTACAATTTTAACATAGAAAAATGCAGAAGAAATTACAATGTGAACATGAAGAAAGGCAGAAGAAATTACAATTTGAACATGAAGAAAGGCAGAAGAAATTACAATTTTAACATAGAAAAATGCAGAAGAAATTACAATTTGAACATGAAGAAAGGCAGAAGAAATTACAATTTGAACATGAAGAAAGGCACAAGAAATTACAATTTGAACATGAAGAAAGGCAGAAGAAATTACAATTTGAACATGAAGAAAGGCAGAAGAAATTACAATTTGAACATGAAGAAAGGCAGAAGAAATTACAATTTGAACATGAAGAAAGGCAGAAGAAATTACAATTTGAACATGAAGAAAGGCAGAAGAAATTACAATTTTAACATAGAAAAATGCAGAAGAAAATACAATTTGAAAATGAAGAAAGACAGAAGAAATTACAATTTGAACATGAAGAAAGGCAGAAGAAATTACAATTTGAACATGAAGAAAGGCAGAAGAAATTACAATTTGAACATGAAGAAAGGCAGAAGAAATTACAATTTTAATATAGAAAAATGCAGAAGAAATTACAATTTGAACATGAAGAAAGGCAGAAGAAATTACAATTTGAACATGAAGAAAGGCAGAAGAAATTACAATTTGAACATGAAGAAAGGCAGAATAAATTACAATTTGAACATGAAGAAAGGCAGAAGAAATTACAATTTTAACATGAAGAAAGGCAGAAGAAATTACAATTTTAACATAGAAAAATGCAGAAGAAATTACAATTTGAACATGAAGAAAGGCAGAAGAAATTACAATTTTAACATAGAAAAATGCAGAAGAAATTACAATGTGAACATGAAGAAAGGCAGAAGAAATTACAATTTGAACATGAAGAAAGGCAGAAGAAATTACAATTTGAACATGAAGAAAGGCAGAAGAAATTACAATTTGAACATGAAGAAAGGCAGAAGAAATTACAATTTGAACATGAAGAAAGGCAGAAGAAATTACAATTTTAACATGAAGAAAGGCAGAAGAAATTACAATTTTAACATAGAAAAATGCAGAAGAAATTACAATTTGAACATGAAGAAAGGCAGAAGAAATTACAATTTTAACATGAAGAAAGGCAGAAGAAATTACAATTTTAACATAGAAAAATGCAGAAGAAATTACAATGTGAACATGAAGAAAGGCAGAAGAAATTACAATTTGAACATGAAGAAAGGCAGAAGAAATTACAATTTTAACATAGAAAAATGCAGAAGAAATTACAATTTGAACATGAAGAAAGGCAGAAGAAATTACAATTTGAACATGAAGAAAGGCAGAAGAAATTACAATTTGAACATGAAGAAAGGCAGAAGAAATTACAATTTGAAAATGAAGAAAGGCAGAAGAAATTACAATTTGAACATGAAGAAAGGCAGAAGAAATTACAATTTGAACATGAAGAAAGGCAGAAGAAATTACAATTTGAACATGAAGAAAGGCAGAAGAAATTACAATTTTAACATAGAAAAATGCAGAAGAAAATACAATTTGAAAATGAAGAAAGACAGAAGAAATTACAATTTGAACATGAAGAAAGGCAGAAGAAATTACAATTTGAACATGAAGAAAGGCAGAAGAAATTACAATTTGAACATGAAGAAAGGCAGAAGAAATTACAATTTTAACATAGAAAAATGCAGAAGAAATTACAATTTGAACATGAAGAAAGGCAGAAGAAATTACAATTTGAACATGAAGAAAGGCAGAAGAAATTACAATTTGAACATGAAGAAAGGCAGAAGAAATTACAATTTGAACATGAAGAAAGGCAGAAGAAATTACAATTTTAACATGAAGAAAGGCAGAAGAAATTACAATTTTAACATAGAAAAATGCAGAAGAAATTACAATTTGAACATGAAGAAAGGCAGAAGAAATTACAATTTTAACATGAAGAAAGGCAGAAGAAATTACAATTTTAACATAGAAAAATGCAGAAGAAATTACAATGTGAACATGAAGAAAGGCAGAAGAAATTACAATTTGAACATGAAGAAAGGCAGAAGAAATTACAATTTGAACATGAAGAAAGGCAGAAGAAATTACAATTTGAACATGAAGAAAGGCAGAAGAAATTACAATTTGAACATGAAGAAAGGCAGAAGAAATTACAATTTTAACATGAAGAAAGGCAGAAGAAATTACAATTTTAACATAGAAAA
The DNA here is from genome assembly GCF_053919585.1 of Euprymna scolopes. Lineage (NCBI taxonomy): Eukaryota > Metazoa > Mollusca > Cephalopoda > Sepiida > Sepiolidae > Euprymna > Euprymna scolopes. The sequence continues at coordinate 178,945 of NW_027633269.1, forward strand.
ATGCAGAAGAAATTACAATTTGAACATGAAGAAAGGCAGAAGAAATTACAATTTTAACATGAAGAAAGGCAGAAGAAATTACAATTTTAACATAGAAAAATGCAGAAGAAATTACAATGTGAACATGAAGAAAGGCAGAAGAAATTACAATTTGAACATGAAGAAAGGCAGAAGAAATTACAATTTGAACATGAAGAAAGGCAGAAGAAATTACAATTTGAACATGAAGAAAGGCAGAAGAAATTACAATTTGAACATGAAGAAAGGCAGAAGAAATTACAATTTTAACATAGAAAAATGCAGAAGAAATTACAATTTTAACATGAAGAAAGGCAGAAGAAATTACAATTTTAACATAGAAAAATGCAGAAGAAATTACAATTTGAACATGAAGAAAGGCAGAAGAAATTACAATTTTAACATGAAGAAAGGCAGAAGAAATTACAATTTTAACATAGAAAAATGCAGAAGAAATTACAATGTGAACATGAAGAAAGGCAGAAGAAATTACAATTTGAACATGAAGAAAGGCAGAAGAAATTACAATTTGAACATGAAGAAAGGCAGAAGAAATTACAATTTGAACATGAAGAAAGGCAGAAGAAATTACAATTTGAACATGAAGAAAGGCAGAAGAAATTACAATTTTAACATGAAGAAAGGCAGAAGAAATTACAATTTTAACATAGAAAAATGCAGAAGAAATTACAATTTGAACATGAAGAAAGGCAGAAGAAATTACAATTTTAACATGAAGAAAGGCAGAAGAAATTACAATTTTAACATAGAAAAATGCAGAAGAAATTACAATGTGAACATGAAGAAAGGCAGAAGAAATTACAATTTTAACATAGAAAAATGCAGAAGAAATTACAATTTGAACATGAAGAAAGGCAGAAGAAATTACAATTTGAACATGAAGAAAGGCAGAAGAAATTACAATTTGAACATGAAGAAAGGCAGAAGAAATTACAATTTTAACATAGAAAAATGCAGAAGAAATTACAATTTTAACATGAAGAAAGGCAGAAGAAATTACAATTTTAACATAGAAAAATGCAGAAGAAATTACAATTTGAACATGAAGAAAGGCAGAAGAAATTACAATTTTAACATGAAGAAAGGCAGAAGAAATTACAATTTTAACATAGAAAAATGCAGAAGAAATTACAATGTGAACATGAAGAAAGGCAGAAGAAATTACAATTTGAACATGAAGAAAGGCAGAAGAAATTACAATTTGAACATGAAGAAAGGCAGAAGAAATTACAATTTGAACATGAAGAAAGGCAGAAGAAATTACAATTTGAACATGAAGAAAGGCAGAAGAAATTACAATTTTAACATAGAAAAATGCAGAAGAAATTACAATTTTAACATGAAGAAAGGCAGAAGAAATTACAATTTTAACATAGAAAAATGCAGAAGAAATTACAATTTGAACATGAAGAAAGGCAGAAGAAATTACAATTTTAACATGAAGAAAGGCAGAAGAAATTACAATTTTAACATAGAAAAATGCAGAAGAAATTACAATGTGAACATGAAGAAAGGCAGAAGAAATTACAATTTTAACATAGAAAAATGCAGAAGAAATTACAATTTGAACATGAAGAAAGGCAGAAGAAATTACAATTTGAACATGAAGAAAGGCAGAAGAAATTACAATTTGAACATGAAGAAAGGCAGAAGAAATTACAATTTTAACATAGAAAAATGCAGAAGAAATTACAATTTGAACATGAAGAAAGGCAGAAGAAATTACAATTTTAACATAGAAAAATGCAGAAGAAATTACAATTTGAACATGAAGAAAGGCAGAAGAAATTACAATTTTAACATGAAGAAAGGCAGAAGAAATTACAATTTTAACATAGAAAAATGCAGAAGAAATTACAATGTGAACATGAAGAAAGGCAGAAGAAATTACAATTTGAACATGAAGAAAGGCAGAAGAAATTACAATTTGAACATGAAGAAAGGCAGAAGAAATTACAATTTGAACATGAAGAAAGGCAGAAGAAATTACAATTTGAACATGAAGAAAGGCAGAAGAAATTACAATTTTAACATGAAGAAAGGCAGAAGAAATTACAATTTTAACATAGAAAAATGCAGAAGAAATTACAATTTGAACATAGAAAAATGCAGAAGAAATTACAATGTAACATGAAGAAAGGCAGAAGAAATTACAATTTGAACATGAAGAAAGGCAGAAGAAATTACAATTTGAACATGAAGAAAGGCAGAAGAAATTACAATTTTAACATAGAAAAATGCAGAAGAAATTACAATTTTAACATAGAAAAATGCAGAAGAAATTACAATTTGAACATGAAGAAAGGCAGAAGAAATTACAATTTGAACATGAAGAAAGGCACAAGAAATTACAATTTGAACATGAAGAAAGGCAGAAGAAATTACAATTTGAAAATGAAGAAAGGCAGAAGAAATTACAATTTGAACATGAAGAAAGGCAGAAGAAATTACAATTTGAACATGAAGAAAGGCAGAAGAAATTACAATTTGAACATGAAGAAAGGCAGAAGAAATTACAATTTTAACATAGAAAAATGCAGAAGAAAATACAATTTGAAAATGAAGAAAGACAGAAGAAATTACAATTTGAACATGAAGAAAGGCAGAAGAAATTACAATTTGAACATGAAGAAAGGCAGAAGAAATTACAATTTGAACATGAAGAAAGGCAGAAGAAATTACAATTTTAACATAGAAAAATGCAGAAGAAATTACAATTTGAACATGAAGAAAGGCAGAAGAAATTACAATTTGAACATGAAGAAAGGCAGAAGAAATTACAATTTGAACATGAAGAAAGGCAGAAGAAATTACAATTTGAACATGAAGAAAGGCAGAAGAAATTACAATTTTAACATGAAGAAAGGCAGAAGAAATTACAATTTTAACATAGAAAAATGCAGAAGAAATTACAATTTGAACATGAAGAAAGGCAGAAGAAATTACAATTTTAACATGAAGAAAGGCAGAAGAAATTACAATTTTAACATAGAAAAATGCAGAAGAAATTACAATGTGAACATGAAGAAAGGCAGAAGAAATTACAATTTGAACATGAAGAAAGGCAGAAGAAATTACAATTTGAACATGAAGAAAGGCAGAAGAAATTACAATTTGAACATGAAGAAAGGCAGAAGAAATTACAATTTGAACATGAAGAAAGGCAGAAGAAATTACAATTTTAACATGAAGAAAGGCAGAAGAAATTACAATTTTAACATAGAAAAATGCAGAAGAAATTACAATTTGAACATGAAGAAAGGCAGAAGAAATTACAATTTTAACATGAAGAAAGGCAGAAGAAATTACAATTTTAACATAGAAAAATGCAGAAGAAATTACAATGTGAACATGAAGAAAGGCAGAAGAAATTACAATTTGAACATGAAGAAAGGCAGAAGAAATTACAATTTTAACATAGAAAAATGCAGAAGAAATTACAATTTGAACATGAAGAAAGGCAGAAGAAATTACAATTTGAACATGAAGAAAGGCACAAGAAATTACAATTTGAACATGAAGAAAGGCAGAAGAAATTACAATTTGAAAATGAAGAAAGGCAGAAGAAATTACAATTTGAACATGAAGAAAGGCAGAAGAAATTACAATTTTAACATAGAAAAATGCAGAAGAAATTACAATTTGAACATGAAGAAAGGCAGAAGAAATTACAATTTTAACATAGAAAAATGCAGAAGAAATTACAATTTGAACATGAAGAAAGGCAGAAGAAATTACAATTTTAACATGAAGAAAGGCAGAAGAAATTACAATTTTAACATGAAGAAAGGCAGAAGAAATTACAATTTTAACATGAAGAAAGGCAGAAGAAATTACAATTTGAACATGAAGAAAGGCAGAAGAAATTACAATTTGAACATGAAGAAAGGCAGAAGAAATTACAATTTGAACATGAAGAAAGGCAGAAGAAATTACAATTTGAACATGAAGAAAGGCAGAAGAAATTACAATTTGAACATGAAGAAAGGCAGAAGAAATTACAATTTGAACATTAAGAAAGGCAGAAGAAATTATAATTTGAAAATGAAGAAAGGCAGAAGAAATTACAATTTGAACATGAAGAAAGGCAGAAGAAATTACAATTTTAACATAGAAAAATGCAGAAGAAATTACAATTTGAACATGAAGAAAGGCAGAAGAAATTACAATTTGAACATGAAGAAAGGCAGAAGAAATTACAATTTTAACATAGAAAAATGCAGAAGAAATTACAATTTGAACATGCAGAAAGGCAGAAGAAATTACAATTTGAACATGAAGAAAGGCACAAGAAATTACAATTTGAACATGAAGAAAGGCAGAAGAAATTACAATTTGAAAATGAAGAAAGGCAGAAGAAATTACAATTTGAACATGAAGAAAGGCAGAAGAAATTACAATTTGAACATGAAGAATAGCAGAAGAAATTACAATTTGAACATGAAGAAAGGCAGAAGAAATTACAATTTTAACATAGAAAAATGCAGAAGAAATTACAATTTTAACATAGAAAAATGCAGAAGAAATTACAATTTGAACATGAAGAAAGGCAGAAGAAATTACAATTTGAACATGAAGAAAGGCAGAAGAAATTACAATTTGAACATGAAGAAAGGCAGAAGAAATTACAATTTTAACATAGAAAAATGCAGAAGAAATTACAATTTGAACATGAAGAAAGGCAGAAGAAATTACAATTTGAACATGAAGAAAGGCAGAAGAAATTACAATTTGAACATGAAGAAAGGCAGAAGAAATTACAATTTGAACATGAAGAAAGGCAGAAGAAATTACAATTTTAACATGAAGAAAGGCAGAAGAAATTACAATTTTAACATAGAAAAATGCAGAAGAAATTACAATTTGAACATGAAGAAAGGCAGAAGAAATTACAATTTTAACATGAAGAAAGGCAGAAGAAATTACAATTTTAACATAGAAAAATGCAGAAGAAATTACAATGTGAACATGAAGAAAGGCAGAAGAAATTACAATTTGAACATGAAGAAAGGCAGAAGAAATTACAATTTGAACATGAAGAAAGGCAGAAGAAATTACAATTTGAACATGAAGAAAGGCAGAAGAAATTACAATTTGAACATGAAGAAAGGCAGAAGAAATTACAATTTTAACATGAAGAAAGGCAGAAGAAATTACAATTTTAACATAGAAAAATGCAGAAGAAATTACAATTTGAACATGAAGAAAGGCAGAAGAAATTACAATTTTAACATGAAGAAAGGCAGAAGAAATTACAATTTTAACATAGAAAAATGCAGAAGAAATTACAATGTGAACATGAAGAAAGGCAGAAGAAATTACAATTTGAACATAGAGAAAGGCAGAAGAAATTACAATTTTAACATAGAAAAATGCAGAAGAAATTACAATTTGAACATGAAGAAAGGCAGAAGAAATTACAATTTGAACATGAAGAAAGGCACAAGAAATTACAATTTGAACATGAAGAAAGGCAGAAGAAATTACAATTTGAAAATGAAGAAAGGCAGAAGAAATTACAATTTGAACATGAAGAAAGGCAGAAGAAATTACAATTTTAACATAGAAAAATGCAGAAGAAATTACAATTTGAACATGAAGAAAGGCAGAAGAAATTACAATTTTAACATAGAAAAATGCAGAAGAAATTACAATTTGAACATGAAGAAAGGCAGAAGAAATTACAATTTTAACATGAAGAAAGGCAGAAGAAATTACAATTTTAACATGAAGAAAGGCAGAAGAAATTACAATTTTAACATGAAGAAAGGCAGAAGAAATTACAATTTGAACATGAAGAAAGGCAGAAGAAATTACAATTTGAACATGAAGAAAGGCAGAAGAAATTACAATTTGAACATGAAGAAAGGCAGAAGAAATTACAATTTGAACATGAAGAAAGGCAGAAGAAATTACAATTTGAACATGAAGAAAGGCAGAAGAAATTACAATTTGAACATTAAGAAAGGCAGAAGAAATTACAATTTGAAAATGAAGAAAGGCAGAAGAAATTACAATTTGAACATGAAGAAAGGCAGAAGAAATTACAATTTTAACATAGAAAAATGCAGAAGAAATTACAATTTGAACATGAAGAAAGGCAGAAGAAATTACAATTTGAACATGAAGAAAGGCAGAAGAAATTACAATTTGAACATGAAGAAAGGCAGAAGAAATTACAATTTTAACATAGAAAAATGCAGAAGAAATTACAATTTGAACATGAAGAAAGGCAGAAGAAATTACAATTTTAACATAGAAAAATGCAGAAGAAATTACAATTTGAACATGAAGAAAGGCAGAAGAAATTACAGTTTTAACATGAAGAAAGGCAGAAGAAATTACAATTTTAACATAGAAAAATGCAGAAGAAATTACAATTTGAACATGAAGAAAGGCAGAAGAAATTACAATTTGAACATGAAGAAAGGCAGAAGAAATTACAATTTTAACATGAAGAAAGGCAGAAGAAATTACAATTTGAACATGAAGAAAGGCAGAAGAAATTACAATTTTAACATAGAAAAATGCGGAAGAAATTACAATTTGAACATGAAGAAAGGCAGAAGAAATTACAATTTTAACATAGAAAAATGCAGAAGAAATTACAATTTGAACATGAAGAAAGGCAGAAGAAATTACAGTTTTAACATGAAGAAAGGCAGAAGAAATTACAATTTTAACATAGAAAAATGCAGAAGAAATTACAATTTGAACATGAAGAAAGGCAGAAGAAATTACAATTTGAACATGAAGAAAGGCAGAAGAAATTACAATTTGAACATGAAGAAAGGCAGAAGAAATTACAATTTGAACATGAAGAAAGGCAGAAGAAATTACAATTTGAACATGAAGAAAGGCAGAAGAAATTACAATTTGAACATGAAGAAAGGCAGAAGAAATTACAATTTTAACATAGAAAAATGCGGAAGAAATTACAATTTGAACATGAAGAAAGGCAGAAGAAATTACAATTTTAACATAGAAAAATGCAGAAGAAATTACAATTTGAACATGAAGAAAGGCAGAAGAAATTACAGTTTTAACATGAAGAAAGGCAGAAGAAATTACAATTTTAACATAGAAAAATGCAGAAGAAATTACAATTTGAACATGAAGAAAGGCAGAAGAAATTACAATTTGAACATGAAGAAAGGCAGAAGAAATTACAATTTGAACATGAAGAAAGGCAGAAGAAATTACAATTTTAACATAGAAAAATGCAGAAGAAATTACAATTTGAACATGAAGAAAGGCAGAAGAAATTACAATTTTAACATAGAAAAATGCAGAAGAAATTACAATTTGAACATGAAAATATGCAGAAGAAATTACAATTTGAACATGAAGAAAGGCAGAAGAAATTACAATTTTAACATAGAAAAATGCAGAAGAAATTACAATTTGAACATGAAGAAAGGCAGAAGAAATTACAATTTTAACATAGAAAAATGCAGAAGAAATTACAATTTGAACATGAAAAAATGCAGAAGAAATTACAATTTTAACATAGAAAAATGCAGAAGAAATTACAATTTGAACATGAAGAAAGGCAGAAGAAATTACAATTTGAACATGAAGAAAGGCACAAGAAATTACAATTTGAACATGAAGAAAGGCAGAAGAAATTACAATTTTAACATAGAAAAATGCAGAAGAAATTACAATTTGAACATGAAGAAAGGCAGAAGAAATTACAATTTTAACATATAAAAATGCAGAAGAAATTACAATTTGAACATGAAAAAATGCAGAAGAAATTACAATTTGAAAATGAAGAAAGGCAGAAGAAATTACAATTTTAACATGAAGAAAGGCAGAAGAAATTACAATTTGAACATGAAGAAAGGCAGAAGAAATTACAATTTAAACATAGAAAAATGCAGAAGAAAATACAATTTGAAAATGAAGAAAGACAGAAGAAATTACAATTTGAACATGAAGAAAGGCAGAAGAAATTACAATTTGAACATGAAGAAAGGCAGAAGAAATTACAATTTAAACATGAAGAAAGGCAGAAGAAATTACAATTTGAACATTTGGAAAGGCAGAAGAAATTACAATTTGAACATGAAGAAAGGCAGAAGAAATTACAATTTTAACATAGAAAAATGCAGAAGAAATTACAATTTGAACATGAAGAAAGGCAGAAGAAATTACAATTTGAACATGAAGAAAGGCAGAAGAAATTACAATTTGAACATGAAGAAAGGCAGAAGAAATTACAATTTGAACATGAAGAAAGGCAGAAGAAATTACAATTTTAACATAGAAAAATGCAGAAGAAATTACAATTTGAACATGAAGAAAGGCAGAAGAAATTACAATTTTAACATAGAAAAATGCAGAAGAAATTACAATTTGAACATGAAGAAAGGCAGAAGAAATTACAGTTTTAACATGAAGAAAGGCAGAAGAAATTACAATTTTAACATAGAAAAATGCAGAAGAAATTACAATTTGAACATGAAGAAAGGCAGAAGAAATTACAATTTGAACATGAAGAAAGGCAGAAGAAATTACAATTTGAACATGAAGAAAGGCAGAAGAAATTACAATTTTAACATAGAAAAATGCAGAAGAAATTACAATTTGAACATGAAGAAAGGCAGAAGAAATTACAATTTTAACATAGAAAAATGCAGAAGAAATTACAATTTGAACATGAAGAAAGGCAGAAGAAATTACAATTTTAACATGAAGAAAGGCAGAAGAAATTACAATTTTAACATAGAAAAATGCAGAAGAAATTACAATTTGAACATGAAAATATGCAGAAGAAATTACAATTTGAACATGAAGAAAGGCAGAAGAAATTACAATTTTAACATAGAAAAATGCAGAAGAAATTACAATTTGAACATGAAGAAAGGCAGAAGAAATTACAATTTTAACATAGAAAAATGCAGAAGAAATTACAATTTGAACATGAAAAAATGCAGAAGAAATTACAATTTTAACATAGAAAAATGCAGAAGAAATTACAATTTGAACATGAAGAAAGGCAGAAGAAATTACAATTTGAACATGAAGAAAGGCACAAGAAATTACAATTTGAACATGAAGAAAGGCAGAAGAAATTACAATTTTAACATAGAAAAATGCAGAAGAAATTACAATTTGAACATGAAGAAAGGCAGAAGAAATTACAATTTTAACATATAAAAATGCAGAAGAAATTACAATTTGAACATGAAAAAATGCAGAAGAAATTACAATTTGAAAATGAAGAAAGGCAGAAGAAATTACAATTTTAACATGAAGAAAGGCAGAAGAAATTACAATTTGAACATGAAGAAAGGCAGAAGAAATTACAATTTAAACATAGAAAAATGCAGAAGAAAATACAATTTGAAAATGAAGAAAGACAGAAGAAATTACAATTTGAACATGAAGAAAGGCAGAAGAAATTACAATTTGAACATGAAGAAAGGCAGAAGAAATTACAATTTAAACATGAAGAAAGGCAGAAGAAATTACAATTTGAACATTTGGAAAGGCAGAAGAAATTACAATTTGAACATGAAGAAAGGCACAAGAAATTACAATTTGAACATGAAGAAAGGCAGAAGAAATTACAATTTAAACATGAAGAAAGGCAGAAGAAATTACAATTTGAACATTAAGAAAGGCAGAAGAAATTACAATTTGAACATGAAGAAAGGCAGAAGAAATTACAATTTTAACATAGAAAAATGCAGAAGAAATTACAATTTGAACATGAAGAAAGGCAGAAGAAATTACAATTTAAACATGAAGAAAGGCAGAAGAAATTACAATTTGAACATTAAGAAAGGCAGAAGAAATTACAATTTGAACATGAAGAAAGGCAGAAGAAATTACAATTTGAACATGAAGAAAGGCAGAAGAAATTACAATTTGAACATGAAGAAAGGCAGAAGAAATTACAATTTTAACATAGAAAAATGCAGAAGAAATTACAATTTGAACATGAAAATATGCAGAAGAAATTACAATTTGAACATGAAGAAAGGCAGAAGAAATTACAATTTTAACATAGAAAAATGCAGAAGAAATTACAATTTGAACATGAAGAAAGGCAGAAGAAATTACAATTTGAACATGAAGAAAGGCAGAAGAAATTACAATTTTAACATAGAAAAATGCAGAAGAAATTACAATTTGAACATGAAGAAAGGCAGAAGAAATTACAATTTTAACATGAAGAAAGGCAGAAGAAATTACAATTTGAACATGAAGAAAGGCAGAAGAAATTACAATTTGAACATGAAGAAAGGCAGAAGAAATTACAATTTGAACATGAAGAAAGGCAGAAGAAATTACAATTTTAACATAGAATAATGCAGAAGAAATTACAATTTGAACATGAAGAAAGGCAGAAGAAATTACAATTTTAACATGAAGAAAGGCAGAAGAAATTACAATTTTAACATAGAAAAATGCAGAAGAAATTACAATTTGAACATGAAGAAAGGCAGAAGAAATTACAATTTGAACATAGAAAAATGCAGAAGAAATTACAATTTGAACATGAAGAAAGGCAGAAGAAATTACAATTTTAACATAGAAAAATGCAGAAGAAATTACAATTTTAACATGAAGAAAGGCAGAAGAAATTACAATTTGAACATGAAGAAAGGCAGAAGAAATTACAATTTGAACATGAAGAAAGGCAGAAGAAATTACAATTTGAACATGAAGAAAGGCAGAAGAAATTACAATTTGAACATGAAGAAAGGCAGAAGAAATTACAATTTGAACATGAAGAAAGGCAGAAGAAATTACAATTTGAACATGAAGAAAGGCAGAAGAAATTACAATTTGAACATGAAGAAAGGCAGAAGAAATTACAATTTTAACATAGAAAAATGCAGAAGAAATTACAATGTGAACATGAAGAAAGGCAGAAGAAATTACAATTTGAACATGAAGAAAGGCAGAAGAAATTACAATTTGAACATGAAGAAAGGCAGAAGAAATTACAATTTGAACATGAAGAAAGGCAGAAGAAATTACAATTTGAACATGAAGAAAGGCAGAAGAAATTACAATTTGAACATGAAGAAAGGCAGAAGAAATTACAATTTGAAAATGAAGAAAGGCAGAAGAAATTACAATTTGAACATGAAGAAAGGCAGAAGAAATTACAATTTTAACATAGAAAAATGCAGAAGAAATTACAATTTGAACATGAAGAAAGGCAGAAGAAATTACAATTTGAACATGAAGAAAGGCAGAAGAAATTACAATTTGAACATGAAGAAAGGCAGAAGAAATTACAATTTGAACATGAAGAAAGGCAGAAGAAATTACAATTTGAACATGAAGAAAGGCAGAAGAAATTACAATTTGAACATGAAGAAAGGCAGAAGAAATTACAATTTTAACATAGAAAAATGCAGAAGAAATTACAATGTGAACATGAAGAAAGGCAGAAGAAATTACAATTTGAACATGAAGAAAGGCAGAAGAAATTACAATTTGAACATGAAGAAAGGCAGAAGAAATTACAATTTGAACATGAAGAAAGGCAGAAGAAATTACAATTTGAACATGAAGAAAGGCAGAAGAAATTACAATTTGAACATGAAGAAAGGCAGAAGAAATTACAATTTGAAAATGAAGAAAGGCAGAAGAAATTACAATTTGAACATGAAGAAAGGCAGAAGAAATTACAATTTTAACATAGAAAAATGCAGAAGAAATTACAATTTGAACATGAAGAAAGGCAGAAGAAATTACAATTTTAACATAGAAAAATGCAGAAGAAATTACAATTTGAACATGAAGAAAGGCAGAAGAAATTACAATTTTAACATAGAAAAATGCAGAAGAAATTACAATGTGAACATGAAGAAAGGCAGAAGAAATTACAATTTGAACATGAAGAAAGGCAGAAGAAATTACAATTTGAACATGAAGAAAGGCAGAAGAAATTACAATTTGAACATGAAGAAAGGCAGAAGAAATTACAATTTGAACATGAAGAAAGGCAGAAGAAATTACAATTTGAACATGAAGAAAGGCAGAAGAAATTACAATTTTAACATGAAGAAAGGCAGAAGAAATTACAATTTGAAAATGAAGAAAGGCAGAAGAAATTACAATTTGAACATGAAGAAAGGCAGAAGAAATTACAATTTTAACATAGAAAAATGCAGAAGAAATTACAATTTGAACATGAAGAAAGGCAGAAGAAATTACAATTTTAACATAGAAAAATGCAGAAGAAATTACAATTTGAACATGAAGAAAGGCAGAAGAAATTACAATTTTAACATAGAAAAATGCAGAAGAAATTACAATTTGAACATGAAGAAAGGCAGAAGAAATTACAATTTGAACATGAAGAAAGGCAGAAGAAATTACAATTTGAACATGAAGAAAGGCAGAAGAAATTACAATTTGAACATGAAGAAAGGCAGAAGAAATTACAATTTGAACATGAAGAAAGGCAGAAGAAATTACAATTTGAACATGAAGAAAGGCAGAAGAAATTACAATTTTAACATGAAGAAAGGCAGAAGAAATTACAATTTGAACATGAAGAAAGGCAGAAGAAATTACAATTTGAACATGAAGAAAGGCAGAAGAAATTACAATTTTAACATGAAGAAAGGCAGAAGAAATTACAATTTTAACATGAAGAAAGGCAGAAGAAATTACAATTTGAACATGAAGAAAGGCAGAAGAAATTACAATTTTAACATGAAGAAAGGCAGAAGAAATTACAATTTGAACATGAAGAAAGGCAGAAGAAATTACAATTTGAACATGAAGAAAGGCAGAAGAAATTACAATTTTAACATGAAGAAAGGCAGAAGAAATTACAATTTTAACATGAAGAAAGGCAGAAGAAATTACAATTTTAACATGAAGAAAGGCAGAAGAAATTACAATTTTAACATGAAGAAAGGCAGAAGAAATTACAATTTTAACATGAAGAAAGGCAGAAGAAATTACAATTTGAACATGAAGAAAGGCAGAAGAAATTACAATTTGAACATGAAGAAAGGCAGAAGAAATTACAATTTTAACATGAAGAAAGGCAGAAGAAATTACAATTTGAACATGAAGAAAGGCAGAAGAAATTACAATTTTAACATGAAGAAAGGCAGAAGAAATTACAATTTTAACATGAAGAAAGGCAGAAGAAATTACAATTTTAACATGAAGAAAGGCAGAAGAAATTACAATTTGAACATGAAGAAAGGCAGAAGAAATTACAATTTTAACATGAAGAAAGGCAGAAGAAATTACAATTTTAACATGAAGAAAGGCAGAAGAAATTACAATTTTAACATGAAGAAAGGCAGAAGAAATTACAATTTTAACATGAAGAAAGGCAGAAGAAATTACAATTTGAACATGAAGAAAGGCAGAAGAAATTACAATTTTAACATGAAGAAAGGCAGAAGAAATTACAATTTGAACATGAAGAAAGGCAGAAGAAATTACAATTTTAACATGAAGAAAGGCAGAAGAAATTACAATTTGAACATGAAGAAAGGCAGAAGAAATTACAATTTTAACATGAAGAAAGGCAGAAGAAATTACAATTTTAACATGAAGAAAGGCAGAAGAAATTACAATTTTAACATGAAGAAAGGCAGAAGAAATTACAATTTGAACATGAAGAAAGGCAGAAGAAATTACAATTTTAACATGAAGAAAGGCAGAAGAAATTACAATTTGAACATGAAGAAAGGCAGAAGAAATTACAATTTGAACATGAAGAAAGGCAGAAGAAATTACAATTTGAACATGAAGAAAGGCAGCAGAAATTACAATTTGAACATGAAGAAAGGCAGAAGAAATTACAATTTGAACATGAAGAAAGGCAGAAGAAATTACAATTTGAACATGAAGAAAGGCAGAAGAAATTACAATTTTAACATAGAAAAATGCAGAAGAAATTACAATTTGAACATGAAGAAAGGCAGAAGAAATTACAATTTGAACATAAAGAAAGGCAGAAGAAATTACAATTTTAACATGAAGAAAGGCAGAAGAAATTACAATTTTAACATAGAAAAATGCAGAAGAAATTACAATTTGAACATGAAGAAAGGCAGAAGAAATTACAATTTTAACATGAAGAAAGGCAGAAGAAATTACAATTTTAACATAGAATAATGCAGAAGAAATTACAATTTGAACATGAAGAAAGGCAGAAGAAATTACAATTTTAACATGAAGAAAGGCAGAAGAAATTACAATTTTAACATAGAAAAATGCAGAAGAAATTACAATTTGAACATGAAGAAAGGCAGAAGAAATTACAATTTTAACATGAAGAAAGGCAGAAGAAATTACAATTTTAACATAGAAAAATGCAGAAGAAATTACAATGTGAACATGAAGAAAGGCAGAAGAAATTACAATTTGAACATGAAGAAAGGCAGAAGAAATTACAATTTGAACATAGAAAAATGCAGAAGAAATTACAATTTGAACATGAAGAAAGGCAGAAGAAATTACAATTTGAACATGAAGAAAGGCACAAGAAATTACAATTTGAACATGAAGAAAGGCAGAAGAAATTACAATTTGAAAATGAAGAAAGGCAGAAGAAATTACAATTTGAAAATGAAGAAAGGCAGAAGAAATTACAATTTTAACATAGAAAAATGCAGAAGAAATTACAATTTGAACATGAAGAAAGGCAGAAGAAATTACAATTTTAACATAGAAAAATGCAGAAGAAATTACAATTTGAACATGAAGAAAGGCAGAAGAAATTACAATTTTAACATGAAGAAAGGCAGAAGAAATTACAATTTGAACATGAAGAAAGGCAGAAGAAATTACAATTTTAACATGAAGAAAGGCAGAAGAAATTACAATTTTAACATGAAGAAAGGCAGAAGAAATTACAATTTGAACATGAAGAAAGGCAGAAGAAATTACAATTTTAACATGAAGAAAGGCAGAAGAAATTACAATTTGAACATGAAGAAAGGCAGAAGAAATTACAATTTGAACATGAAGAAAGGCAGAAGAAATTACAATTTGAACATTAAGAAAGGCAGAAGAAATTACAATTTGAAAATGAAGAAAGGCAGAAGAAATTACAATTTGAACATGAAGAAAGGCAGAAGAAATTACAATTTTAACATAGAAAAATGCAGAAGAAATTACAATTTGAACATGAAGAAAGGCAGAAGAAATTACAATTTGAACATGAAGAAAGGCAGAAGAAATTACAATTTGAACATGAAGAAAGGCAGAAGAAATTACAATTTTAACATAGAAAAATGCAGAAGAAATTACAATTTGAACATGAAGAAAGGCAGAAGAAATTACAATTTTAACATAGAAAAATGCAGAAGAAATTACAATATGAACATGAAGAAAGGCAGAAGAAATTACAATTTTAACATGAAGAAAGGCAGAAGAAATTACAATTTTAACATAGAAAAATGCAGAAGAAATTACAATTTGAACATGAAGAAAGGCAGAAGAAATTACAATTTGAACATGAAGAAAGGCAGAAGAAATTACAATTTGAACATGAAGAAAGGCAGAAGAAATTACAATTTGAACATGAAGAAAGGCAGAAGAAATTACAATTTTAACATAGAAAAATGCAGAAGA
Source organism: Euprymna scolopes (assembly GCF_053919585.1). NCBI lineage: Eukaryota > Metazoa > Mollusca > Cephalopoda > Sepiida > Sepiolidae > Euprymna > Euprymna scolopes. Next base: position 194,563 of record NW_027633269.1, read on the forward strand.
AATTACAATTTGAACATGAAGAAAGGCAGAAGAAATTACAATTTTAACATAGAAAAATGCAGAAGAAATTACAATTTGAACATGAAGAAAAGCAGAAGAAATTACAATTTTAACATGAAGAAAGGCAGAAGAAATTACAATTTTAACATAGAAAAATGCAGAAGAAATTACAATTTGAACATGAAGAAAGGCAGAAGAAATTACAATTTTAACATAGAAAAATGCAGAAGAAATTACAATTTGAACATGAAAAAATGCAGAAGAAATTACAATTTTAACATAGAAAAATGCAGAAGAAATTACAATTTGAACATGAAGAAAGGCAGAAGAAATTACAATTTTAACATAGAAAAATGCAGAAGAAATTACAATTTGAACATGAAAAAATGCAGAAGAAATTACAATTTTAACATAGAAAAATGCAGAAGAAATTACAATTTGAACATGAAGAAAGGCAGAAGAAATTACAATTTGAACATGAAGAAAGGCACAAGAAATTACAATTTGAACATGAAGAAAGGCAGAAGAAATTACAATTTTAACATAGAAAAATGCAGAAGAAATTACAATTTGAACATGAAGAAAGGCAGAAGAAATTACAATTTTAACATAGAAAAATGCAGAAGAAATTACAATTTGAACATGAAGAAAGGCAGAAGAAATTACAATTTGAACATGAAGAAAGGCAGAAGAAATTACAATTTTAACATAGAAAAATGCAGAAGAAATTAAAATTTTAACATGAAGAAAGGCAGAAGAAATTACAATTTGAACATGAAGAAAGGCAGAAGAAATTACAATTTTAACATAGAAAAATGCAGAAGAAATTACAATTTGAACATGAAAAAATGCAGAAGAAATTACAATTTGAAAATGAAGAAAGGCAGAAGAAATTACAATTTGAACATGAAGAAAGGCAGAAGAAATTACAATTTGAACATGAAGAAAGGCAGAAGAAATTACAATTTTAACATAGAAAAATGCAGAAGGAATTACAATTTGAAAATGAAGAAAGACAGAAGAAATTACAATTTGAACATGAAGAAAGGCAGAAGAAATTACAATTTGAACATGAAGAAAGGCAGAAGAAATTACAATTTGAACATGAAGAAAGGCAGAAGAAATTACAATCTTAACATGAAGAAAGGCAGAAGAAATTACAATTTGAACATGAAGAAAGGCAGAAGAAATTACAATTTGAACATGAAGAAAGGCACAAGAAATTACAATTTGAACATGAAGAAAGGCAGAAGAAATTACAATTTGAACATGAAGAAAGGCAGAAGAAATTACAATTTTAACATAGAAAAATGCAGAAGAAATTACAATTTGAACATGAAGAAAGGCAGAAGAAATTACAATTTTAACATAGAAAAATGCAGAAGAAATTACAATTTGAACATGAAAAAATGCAGAAGAAATTACAATTTGAAAATGAAGAAAGGCAGAAGAAATTACAATTTGAACATGAAGAAAGGCAGAAGAAATTACAATTTAAACATAGAAAAATGCAGAAGAAATTACAATTTGAAAATGAAGAAAGACAGAAGAAATTACAATTTGAACATGAAGAAAGGCAGAAGAAATTACAATTTGAACATGAAGAAAGGCAGAAGAAATTACAATTTGAACATGAAGAAAGGCAGAAGAAATTACAATTTGAACATGAAGAAAGGCAGAAGAAATTACAATTTGAACATGAAGAAAGGCAGAAGAAATTACAATTTGAACATGAAGAAAGGCACAAGAAATTACAATTTGAACATGAAGAAAGGCAGAAGAAATTACAATTTGAACATGAAGAAAGGCAGAAGAAATTACAATTTTAACATAGAAAAATGCAGAAGAAATTACAATTTGAAAATGAAGAAAGACAGAAGAAATTACAATTTTAACATGAAGAAAGGCACAAGAAATTACAATTTGAACATGAAGAAAGGCAGAAGAAATAACAATTTTAACATAAAAAAATGCAGAAGAAATTACAATTTGAACATGAAAAAATGCAGAAGAAATTACAATTTGAAAATGAAGAAAGGCAGAAGAAATTACAATTTGAACATGAAGAATAGCAGAAGAAATTACAATTTGAATATGAAGAAAGGCAGAAGAAATTACAATTTGAACATGAAGAAAGGCAGAAAAAATTACAATTTGACCATGAAGAAAGGCAGAAGAAATTACAATTTGAACATAGAAAAATGCAGAAGAAATTACAATTTGAACATGAAGAAAGGCAGAAGAAATTACAATTTGAACATGAAGAAAGGCAGAAGAAATTACAATTTGAACATGAAGAAAGGCAGAAGAAATTACAATTTGAACATGAAGAAAGGCAGAAGAAATTACAATTTGAACATGAAGAAAGGCAGAAGAAATTACAATTTGAACATGAAGAAAGGCAGAAGAAATTACAATTTAAACATGAAGAAAGGCAGAAGAAATTACAATTTGAACATGAAGAAAGGCAGAAGAAATTACAATTTGAACATGAAGAAAGGCAGAAGAAATTACAATTTAAACATGAAGAAAGGCAGAAGAAATTACAATTTTAACATGAAGAAAGGCAGAAGAAATTACAATTTTAACATGAAGAAAGGCAGAAGAAATTACAATTTTAACATGAAGAAAGGCAGAAGAAATTACAATTTGAACATTTGGAAAGGCAGAAGAAATTACAATTTGAACATGAAGAAAGGCAGAAGAAATTACAATTTGAACATGAAGAAAGGCAGAAGAAATTACAATTTAAACATGAAGAAAGGCAGAAGAAATTACAATTTGAACATTAAGAAAGGCAGAAGAAATTACAATTTGAACATGAAGAAAGGCAGAAGAAATTACAATTTTAACATAGAAAAATGCAGAAGAAATTACAATTTGAACATGAAGAATAGCAGAAGAAATTACAATTTGAACATGAAGAAAGGCAGAAGAAATTACAATTTTAACATAGAAAAATGCAGAAGAAATTACAATTTGAACATGAAGTAAGGCAGAAGAAATTACAATTTGAACATGAAGAAAGGCAGAAGAAATTACAATTTTAACATAGAAAAATGCAGAAGAAATTACAATTTGAACATGAAGAATAGCAGAAGAAATTACAATTTGAACATGAAGAAAGGCAGAAGAAATTACAATTTTAACATAGAAAAATGCAGAAGAAATTACAATTTGAACATGAAGTAAGGCAGAAGAAATTACAATTTGAACATGAAGAAAGGCAGAAGAAATTACAATTTGAACATGAAGAAAGGCAGAAGAAATTACAATTTGAACATGAAGAAAGGCAGAAGAAATTACAATTTGAACATGAAGAAAGGCAGAAGAAATTACAATTTAAACATGAAGAAAGGCAGAAGAAATTACAATTTTAACATGAAGAAAGGCAGAAGAAATTACAATTTTAACATGAAGAAAGGCAGAAGAAATTACAATTTTAACATGAAGAAAGGCAGAAGAAATTACAATTTGAACATTTGGAAAGGCAGAAGAAATTACAATTTGAACATGAAGAAAGGCAGAAGAAATTACAATTTGAACATGAAGAAAGGCAGAAGAAATTACAATTTAAACATGAAGAAAGGCAGAAGAAATTACAATTTGAACATTAAGAAAGGCAGAAGAAATTACAATTTGAACATGAAGAAAGGCAGAAGAAATTACAATTTTAACATAGAAAAATGCAGAAGAAATTACAATTTGAACATGAAGAATAGCAGAAGAAATTACAATTTGAACATGAAGAAAGGCAGAAGAAATTACAATTTTAACATAGAAAAATGCAGAAGAAATTACAATTTGAACATGAAGAAAGGCAGAAGAAATTACAATTTGAACATGAAGAAAGGCAGAAGAAATTACAATTTGAACATGAAGAAAGGCAGAAGAAATTACAATTTTAACATGAAGAAAGGCAGAAGAAATTACAATTTGAACATGAAGAAAGTCAGAAGAAATTACAATTTGAACATGAAGAAAGGCAGAAGAAATTACAATTTGAACATGAAGAAAGGCAGAAGAAATTACAATTTGAACATGAAGAAAGGCAGAAGAAATTACAATTTAAACATGAAGAAAGGCAGAAGAAATTACAATTTGAACATGAAGAAAGGCAGAAGAAATTACAATTTGAACATGAAGAAAGGCAGAAGAAATTACAATTTAAACATGAAGAAAGGCAGAAGAAATTACAATTTGAACATTAAGAAAGGCAGAAGAAATTACAATTTGAACATGAAGAAAGGCAGAAGAAATTACAATTTGAACATTAAGAAAGGCAGAAGAAATTACAATTTGAACATGAAGAAAGGCAGAAGAAATTACAATTTTAACATAGAAAAATGCAGAAGAAATTACAATTTGAACATGAAAATATGCAGAAGAAATTACAATTTGAACATGAAGAAAGGCAGAAGAAATTACAATTTTAACATAGAAAAATGCAGAAGAAATTACAATTTGAACATGAAGAAAGGCAGAAGAAATTACAATTTTAACATAGAAAAATGCAGAAGAAATTACAATTTGAACATGAAAATATGCAGAAGAAATTACAATTTGAACATGAAGAAAGGCAGAAGAAATTACAATTTTAACATAGAAAAATGCAGAAGTAATTACAATTTGAACATGAAGAAAAGCAGAAGAAATTACAATTTTTACATAGAAAAATGCAGAAGAAATTACAATTTGAACATGAAGAAAGGCAGAAAAAATTACAATTTGACCATGAAGAAATGCAGAAGAAATTACAATTTGAACATAGAAAAATGCAGAAGAAATTACAATTTGAACATGAAGAAAGGCAGAAGAAATTACAATTTGAACATGAAGAAAGGCAGAAGAAATTACAATTTGAACATGAAGAAAGGCAGAAGAAATTACAATTTGAACATGAAGAAAGGCAGAAGAAATTACAATTTGAACATGAAGAAAGGCAGAAGAAATTACAATTTGAACATGAAGAAAGGCAGAAGAAATTACAATTTAAACATGAAGAAAGGCAGAAGAAATTACAATTTGAACATGAAGAAAGGCAGAAGAAATTACAATTTGAACATGAAGAAAGGCAGAAGAAATTACAATTTAAACATGAAGAAAGGCAGAAGAAATTACAATTTGAACATTTGGAAAGGCAGAAGAAATTACAATTTGAACATGAAGAAAGGCAGAAGAAATTACAATTTGAACATGAAGAAAGGCAGAAGAAATTACAATTTTAACATGAAGAAAGGCAGAAGAAATTACAATTTGAACATTAAGAAAGGCAGAAGAAATTACAATTTGAACATGAAGAAAGGCAGAAGAAATTACAATTTTAACATAGAAAAATGCAGAAGAAATTACAATTTGAACATGAAGAATAGCAGAAGAAATTACAATTTGAACATGAAGAAAGGCAGAAGAAATTACAATTTTAACATAGAAAAATGCAGAAGAAATTACAATTTGAACATGAAGTAAGGCAGAAGATATTACAATTTGAACATGAAGAAAGGCAGAAGAAATTACAATTTGAACATGAAGAAAGGCAGAAGAAATTATAATTTGAACATGAAGAAAGGCAGAAGAAATTACAATTTGAACATGAAGAAAGTCAGAAGAAATTACAATTTGAACATGAAGAAAGGCAGAAGAAATTACAATTTGAACATGAAGAAAGGCAGAAGAAATTACAATTTGAACATGAAGAAAGGCAGAAGAAATTACAATTTAAACATGAAGAAAGGCAGAAGAAATTACAATTTGAACATGAAGAAAGGCAGAAGAAATTACAATTTGAACATGAAGAAAGGCAGAAGAAATTACAATTTAAACATGAAGAAAGGCAGAAGAAATTACAATTTGAACATTAAGAAAGGCAGAAGAAATTACAATTTGAACATGAAGAAAGGCAGAAGAAATTACAATTTGAACATTAAGAAAGGCAGAAGAAATTACAATTTGAACATGAAGAAAGGCAGAAGAAATTACAATTTTAACATAGAAAAATGCAGAAGAAATTACAATTTGAACATGAAAATATGCAGAAGAAATTACAATTTGAACATGAAGAAAGGCAGAAGAAATTACAATTTTAACATAGAAAAATGCCGAAGAAATTACAATTTGAACATGAAGAAAGGCAGAAGAAATTACAATTTTAACATAGAAAAATGCAGAAGAAATTACAATTTGAACATGAAAATATGCAGAAGAAATTACAATTTGAACATGAAGAAAGGCAGAAGAAATTACAATTTTAACATAGAAAAATGCAGAAGTAATTACAATTTGAACATGAAGAAAGGCAGAAGAAATTACAATTTTTACATAGAAAAATGCAGAAGAAATTACAATTTGAACATGAAGAAAGGCAGAAGAAATTACAATTTGAACATGAAGAAAGGCAGAAGAAATTACAATTTTAACATAGAAAAATGCAGAAGAAATTACAATTTGAACATGAAGAAAGGCAGAAGAAATTACAATTTGAACATGAAGAAAGGCAGAAGAAATTACAATTTGAACATGAAGAAAGGCAGAAGAAATTACAATTTTAACATGAAGAAAGGCAGAAGAAATTACAATTTGAACATGAAGAAAGGCAGAAGAAATTACAATTTTAACATAGAATAATGCAAAAGAAATTACAATTTGAACATGAAGAAAGGCAGAAGAAATTACAATTTGAACATGAAGAAAGGCAGAAGAAATTACAATTTTAACATAGAAAAATGCAGAAGAAATTACAATTTGAACATGAAGAAAGGCAGAAGAAATTACAATTTTAACATAGAAAAATGCAGAAGAAATTACAATTTGAACATGAAGAAAGGCAGAAGAAATTACAATTTGAACATGAAGAAAGGCAGAAGAAATTACAATTTTAACATAGAAAAATGCAGAAGAAATTACAATTTTAACATGAAGAAAGGCAGAAGAAATTACAATTTGAACATGAAGAAAGGCAGAAGAAATTACAATTTTGACATGAAGAAAGGCAGAAGAAATTACAATTTTAACATAGAAAAATGCAGAAGAAATTACAATTTGAACATGAAGAAAGGCAGAAGAAATTACAATTTGAACATGAAGAAAGGCAGAAGAAATTACAATTTTAACATGAAGAAAGGCAGAAGAAATTACAATTTGAACATGAAGAAAGGCAGAAGAAATTACAATTTTAACATAGAATAATGCAGAAGAAATTACAATTTGAACATGAAGAAAGGCAGAAGAAATTACAATTTGAACATGAAGAAAGGCAGAAGAAATTACAATTTTAACATAGAAAAATGCAGAAGAAATTACAATTTGAACATGAAGAAAGGCAGAAGAAATTACAATTTTAACATAGAAAAATGCAGAAGAAATTACCATTTGAACATGAAGAAAGGCAGAAGAAATTACAATTTGAACATGAAGAAAGGCAGAAGAAATTACAATTTTAACATAGAAAAATGCAGAAGAAATTACAATTTGAACATGAAGAAAGGCAGAAGAAATTACAATTTGAACATGAAGAAAGGCAGAAGAAATTACAATTTTAACATAGAAAAATGCAGAAGAAATTACAATTTGAACATGAAGAAAGGCAGAAGAAATTACAATTTTAACATGAAGAAAGGCAGAAGAAATTACAATTTTAACATAGAAAAATGCAGAAGAAATTACAATGTGAACATGAAGAAAGGCAGAAGAAATTACAATTTGAACATGAAGAAAGGCAGAAGAAATTACAATTTGAACATGAAGAAAGGCAGAAGAAATTACAATTTGAACATGAAGAAAGGCAGAAGAAATTACAATTTGAAAATGAAGAAAGGCAGAAGAAATTACAATTTGAACATGAAGAAAGGCAGAAGAAATTACAATTTTAACATAGAAAAATGCAGAAGAAATTACAATTTGAACATGAAGAAAGGCAGAAGAAATTACAATTTTAACATAGAAAAATGCAGAAGAAATTACAATTTGAACATGAAGAAAGGCAGAAGAAATTACAATTTGAACATGAAGAAAGGCAGAAGAAATTACAATTTGAACATGAAGAAAGGCAGAAGAAATTACAATTTGAACATGAAGAAAGGCAGAAGAAATTACAATTTTAACATGAAGAAAAGCAGAAGAAATTACAATTTTAACATGAAGAAAGGCAGAAGAAATTACAATTTTAACATGAAGAAAGGCAGAAGAAATTACAATTTTAACATGAAGAAAGGCAGAAGAAATTACAATTTTAACATGAAGAAAGGCAGAAGAAATTACAATTTTAACATGAAGAAAGGCAGAAGAAATTACAATTTGAACATGAAGAAAAGCAGAAGAAATTACAATTTGAACATGAAGAAAGGCAGAAGAAATTACAATTTTAACATGAAGAAAGGCAGAAGAAATTACAATTTTAACATGAAGAAAGGCAGAAGAAATTACAATTTTAACATAGAAAAATGCAGAAGAAATTACAATTTGAACATGAAGAAAGGCAGAAGAAATTACAATTTGAACATGAAGAAAGGCAGAAGAAATTACAATTTGAACATGAAGAAAGGCAGAAGAAATTACAATTTGAACATGAAGAAAGGCAGAAGAAATTACAATTTGAACATGAAGAAAGGCAGAAGAAATTACAATTTTAACATAGAAAAATGCAGAAGAAATTACAATTTGAACATGAAGAAAGGCAGAAGAAATTACAATTTGAACATGAAGAAAGGCAGAAGAAATTACAATTTTAACATAGAAAAATGCAGAAGAAATTACAATTTGAACATGAAGAAAGGCAGAAGAAATTACAATTTGAACATGAAGAAAGGCAGAAGAAATTACAATTTTAACATAGAATAATGCAGAAGAAATTACAATTTGAACATGAAGAAAGGCAGAAGAAATTACAATTTGAACATGAAGAAAGGCAGAAGAAATTACAATTTTAACATAGAAAAATGCAGAAGAAATTACAATGTGAACATGAAGAAAGGCAGAAGAAATTACAATTTGAACATGAAGAAAGGCAGAAGAAATTACAATTTGAACATGAAGAAAGGCACAAGAAATTACAATTTGAACATGAAGAAAGACAGAAGAAATTACAATTTGAAAATGAAGAAAGGTAGAAGAAATTACAATTTGAACATGAAGAAAGGCAGAAGAAATTACAATTTTAACATAGAAAAATGCAGAAGAAATTACAATTTGAACATGAAGAAAGGCAGAAGAAATTACAATTTTAACATGAAGAAAGGCAGAAGAAATTACAATTTGAACATGAAGAAAGGCAGAAGAAATTACAATTTTAACATGAAGAAAGGCAGAAGAAATTACAATTTGAACATGAAGAAAGGCAGAAGAAATTACAATTTGAACATGAAGAAAGGCAGAAGACATTACAATTTGAACATGAAGAAAGGCAGAAGAAATTACAATTTGAACATGAAGAAAGGCAGAAGAAATTACAATTTGAACATGAAGAAAGGCAGAAGAAATTACAATTTGAACATGAAGAAAGGCAGAAGAAATTACAATTTTAACATAGAAAAATGCAGAAGAAATTACAATTTGAACATGAAGAAAGGAAGAAGAAATTACAATTTTAACATAGAAAAATGCAGAAGAAATTACAATTTGAACATGAAGAAAGGCAGAAGAAATTACAATTTGAACATGAAGAAAGGCAGAAGAAATTACAATTTTAACATAGAAAAATGCAGAAGAAATTACAATTTGAACATGAAGAAAGGCAGAAGAAATTACAATTTGAACATGAAGAAAGGCAGAAGAAATTACAATTTTAACATGAAGAAAGGCAGAAGAAATTACAATTTTAACATAGAAAAATGCAGAAGAAATTACAATTTGAACATGAAGAAAGGCAGAAGAAATTACAATTTTAACATAGAAAAATGCAGAAGAAATTACAATTTGAACATGAAGAAAGGCAGAAGAAATTACAATTTTAACATAGAAAAATGCAGAAGAAATTACAATTTGAACATGAAGAAAGGCAGAAGAAATTACAATTTTAACATAGAAAAATGCAGAAGAAATTACAATTTGAACATGAAGAAAGGCAGAAGAAATTACAATTTTAACATAGAAAAATGCAGAAGAAATTACAATTTGAACATGAAGAAAGGCAGAAGAAATTACAATTTTAACATAGAAAAATGCAGAAGAAATTACAATTTGAACATGAAGAAAGGCAGAAGAAATTACAATTTGAACATGAAGAAAGGCAGAAGAAATTACAATTTGAACATGAAGAAAGGCAGAAGAAATTACAATTTTAACATAGAAAAATGCAGAAGAAATTACAATTTGAACATGAAGAAAGGCAGAAGAAATTACAATTTTAACATAGAAAAATGCAGAAGAAATTACAATTTGAACATGAAGAAAGGCAGAAGAAATTACAATTTTAACATAGAAAAATGCAGAAGAAATTACAATTTGAACATGAAGAAAGGCAGAAGAAATTACAATTTTAACATAGAAAAATGCAGAAGAAATTACAATTTGAACATGAAGAAAGGCAGAAGAAATTACAATTTTAACATAGAAAAATGCAGAAGAAATTACAATTTGAACATGAAGAAAGGCAGAAGAAATTACAATTTTAACATAGAAAAATGCAGAAGAAATTACAATTTGAACATGAAGAAAGGCAGAAGAAATTACAATTTGAACATGAAGAAAGGCAGAAGAAATTACAATTTGAACATGAAGAAAGGCAGAAGAAATTACAATTTTAACATAGAAAAATGCAGAAGAAATTACAATTTGAACATGAAGAAAGGCAGAAGAAATTACAATTTTAACATAGAAAAATGCAGAAGAAATTACAATTTGAACATGAAGAAAGGCAGAAGAAATTACAATTTTAACATAGAAAAATGCAGAAGAAATTACAATTTGAACATGAAGAAAGGCAGAAGAAATTACAATTTTAACATAGAAAAATGCAGAAGAAATTACAATTTGAACATGAAGAAAGGCAGAAGAAATTACAATTTTAACATAGAAAAATGCAGAAGAAATTACAATTTGAACATGAAGAAAGGCAGAAGAAATTACAATTTGAACATGAAGAAAGGCAGAAGAAATTACAATTTGAACATGAAGAAAGGCAGAAGAAATTACAATTTTAACATAGAAAAATGCAGAAGAAATTACAATTTGAACATGAAGAAAGGCAGAAGAAATTACAATTTTAACATAGAAAAATGCAGAAGAAATTACAATTTGAACATGAAGAAAGGCAGAAGAAATTACAATTTTAACATAGAAAAATGCAGAAGAAATTACAATTTGAACATGAAGAAAGGCAGAAGAAATTACAATTTGAACATGAAGAAAGGCAGAAGAAATTACAATTTTAACATAGAATAATGCAGAAGAAATTACAATTTGAACATGAAGAAAGGCAGAAGAAATTACAATTTGAACATGAAGAAAGGCAGAAGAAATTACAATTTTAACATAGAAAAATGCAGAAGAAATTACAATGTGAACATGAAGAAAGGCAGAAGAAATTACAATTTGAACATGAAGAAAGGCAGAAGAAATTACAATTTGAACATGAAGAAAGGCACAAGAAATTACAATTTGAACATGAAGAAAGACAGAAGAAATTACAATTTGAAAATGAAGAAAGGTAGAAGAAATTACAATTTGAACATGAAGAAAGGCAGAAGAAATTACAATTTTAACATAGAAAAATGCAGAAGAAATTACAATTTGAACATGAAGAAAGGCAGAAGAAATTACAATTTTAACATGAAGAAAGGCAGAAGAAATTACAATTTGAACATGAAGAAAGGCAGAAGAAATTACAATTTTAACATGAAGAAAGGCAGAAGAAATTACAATTTGAACATGAAGAAAGGCAGAAGAAATTACAATTTGAACATGAAGAAAGGCAGAAGAAATTACAATTTGAACATGAAGAAAGGCAGAAGAAATTACAATTTGAACATGAAGAAAGGCAGAAGAAATTACAATTTGAACATGAAGAAAGGCAGAAGAAATTACAATTTGAACATGAAGAAAGGCAGAAGAAATTACAATTTTAACATAGAAAAATGCAGAAGAAATTACAATTTGAACATGAAGAAAGGAAGAAGAAATTACAATTTTAACATAGAAAAATGCAGAAGAAATTACAATTTGAACATGAAGAAAGGCAGAAGAAATTACAATTTGAACATGAAGAAAGGCAGAAGAAATTACAATTTTAACATAGAAAAATGCAGAAGAAATTACAATTTGAACATGAAGAAAGGCAGAAGAAATTACAATTTGAACATGAAGAAAGGCAGAAGAAATTACAATTTGAACATGAAGAAAGGCAGAAGAAATTACAATTTTAACATAGAAAAATGCAGAAGAAATTACAATTTGAACATGAAGAAAGGCAGAAGAAATTACAATTTTAACATAGAAAAATGCAGAAGAAATTACAATTTGAACATGAAGAAAGGCAGAAGAAATTACAATTTTAACATAGAAAAATGCAGAAGAAATTACAATTTGAACATGAAGAAAGGCAGAAGAAATTACAATTTGAACATGAAGAAAGGCAGAAGAAATTACAATTTGAACATGAAGAAAGGCAGAAGAAATTACAATTTGAACATGAAGAAAGGCAGAAGAAATTACAATTTGAACATGAAGAAAGGCAGAAGAAATTACAATTTTAACATGAAGAAAGGCAGAAGAAATTACAATTTTAACATAGAAAAATGCAGAAGAAATTACAATTTGAACATGAAGAAAGGCAGAAGAAATTACAATTTTAACATAGAAAAATGCAGAAGAAATTACAATTTGAACATGAAGAAAGGCAGAAGAAATTACAATTTGAACATGAAGAAAGGCAGAAGAAATTACAATTTGAACATGAAGAAAGGCAGAAGAAATTACAATTTGAACATTAAGAAAGGCAGAAGAAATTACAATTTTAACATAGAAAAATGCAGAAGAAATTACAATTTGAACATGAAGAAAGGCAGAAGAAATTACAATTTGAACATGAAGAAAGGCACAAGAAATTACAATTTGAACATGAAGAAAGACAGAAGAAATTACAATTTGAAAATGAAGAAAGGTAGAAGAAATTACAATTTGAACATGAAGAAAGGCAGAAGAAATTACAATTTTAACATAGAAAAATGCAGAAGAAATTACAATTTGAACATGAAGAAAGGCAGAAGAAATTACAATTTTAACATGAAGAAAGGCAGAAGAAATTACAATTTGAACATGAAGAAAGGCAGAAGAAATTACAATTTTAACATGAAGAAAGGCAGAAGAAATTACAATTTGAACATGAAGAAAGGCAGAAGAAATTACAATTTGAACATGAAGAAAGGCAGAAGAAATTACAATTTGAACATGAAGAAAGGCAGAAGAAATTACAATTTGAACATGAAGAAAGGCAGAAGAAATTACAATTTGAACATGAAGAAAGGCAGAAGAAATTACAATTTGAACATGAAGAAAGGCAGAAGAAATTACAATTTTAACATAGAAAAATGCAGAAGAAATTACAATTTGAACATGAAGAAAGGAAGAAGAAATTACAATTTTAACATAGAAAAATGCAGAAGAAATTACAATTTGAACATGAAGAAAGGCAGAAGAAATTACAATTTGAACATGAAGAAAGGCAGAAGAAATTACAATTTTAACATAGAAAAATGCAGAAGAAATTACAATTTGAACATGAAGAAAGGCAGAAGAAATTACAATTTGAACATGAAGAAAGGCAGAAGAAATTACAATTTTAACATAGAAAAATGCAGAAGAAATTACAATTTGAACATGAAGAAAGGCAGAAGAAATTACAATTTGAACATGAAGAAAGGCAGAAGAAATTACAATTTGAACATGAAGAAAGGCAGAAGAAATTACAATTTGAACATGAAGAAAGGCAGAAGAAATTACAATTTGAACATGAAGAAAGGCAGAAGAAATTACAATTTTAACATGAAGAAAGGCAGAAGAAATTACAATTTTAACATAGAAAAATGCAGAAGAAATTACAATTTGAACATGAAGAAAGGCAGAAGAAATTACAATTTTAACATAGAAAAATGCAGAAGAAATTACAATTTGAACATGAAGAAAGGCAGAAGAAATTACAATTTGAACATGAAGAAAGGCAGAAGAAATTACAATTTGAACATGAAGAAAGGCAGAAGAAATTACAATTTGAACATTAAGAAAGGCAGAAGAAATTACAATTTTAACATAGAAAAATGCAGAAGAAATTACAATTTGAACATGAAGAAAGGCAGAAGAAATTACAATTTTAACATAGAAAAATGCAGAAGAAATTACAATTTGAACATGAAGAAAGGCAGAAGAAATTACAATTTGAACATGAAGAAAGGCAGAAGAAATTACAATTTTAACATAGAAAAATGCAGAAGAAATTACAATTTGAACATGAAGAAAGGCAGAAGAAATTACAATTTGAACATGAAGAAAGGCAGAAGAAATTACAATTTTAACATAGAAAAATGCAGAAGAAATTACAATTTGAACATGAAGAAAGGAAGAAGAAATTACAATTTTAACATAGAAAAATGCAGAAGAAATTACAATTTGAACATGAAGAAAGGCAGAAGAAATTACAATTTGAACATGAAGAAAGGCAGAAGAAATTACAATTTTAACATAGAAAAATGCAGAAGAAATTACAATTTGAACATGAAGAAAGGCAGAAGAAATTACAATTTGAACATGAAGAAAGGCAGAAGAAATTACAATTTTAACATAGAAAAATGCAGAAGAAATTACAATTTGAACATGAAGAAAGGCAGAAGAAATTACAATTTGAACATGAAGAAAGGCAGAAGAAATTACAATTTTAACATAGAAAAATGCAGAAGAAATTACAATTTGAACATGAAGAAAGGCAGAAGAAATTACAATTTTAACATAGAAAAATGCAGAAGAAATTACAATTTGAACATGAAGAAAGGCAGAAGAAATTACAATTTGAACATGAAGAAAGGCAGAAGAAATTACAATTTTAACATAGAAAAATGCAGAAGAAATTACAATTTGAACATGAAGAAAGGAAGAAGAAATTACAATTTTAACATAGAAAAATGCAGAAGAAATTACAATTTGAACATGAAGAAAGGCAGAAGAAATTACAATTTGAACATGAAGAAAGGCAGAAGAAATTACAATTTTAACATAGAAAAATGCAGAAGAAATTACAATTTGAACATGAAGAAAGGCAGAAGAAATTACAATTTGAACATGAAGAAAGGCAGAAGAAATTACAATTTTAACATAGAAAAATGCAGAAGAAATTACAATTTGAACATGAAGAAAGGCAGAAGAAATTACAATTTGAACATGAAGAAAGGCAGAAGAAATTACAATTTGAACATGAAGAAAGGCAGAAGAAATTACAATTTGAACATGAAGAAAGGCAGAAGAAATTACAATTTGAACATGAAGAAAGGCAGAAGAAATTACAATTTTAACATGAAGAAAGGCAGAAGAAATTACAATTTTAACATAGAAAAATGCAGAAGAAATTACAATTTGAACATGAAGAAAGGCAGAAGAAATTACAATTTTAACATAGAAAAATGCAGAAGAAATTACAATTTGAACATGAAGAAAGGCAGAAGAAATTACAATTTGAACATGAAGAAAGGCAGAAGAAATTACAATTTGAACATGAAGAAAGGCAGAAGAAATTACAATTTGAACATTAAGAAAGGCAGAAGAAATTACAATTTTAACATAGAAAAATGCAGAAGAAATTACAATTTGAACATGAAGAAAGGCAGAAGAAATTACAATTTTAACATAGAAAAATGCAGAAGAAATTACAATTTGAACATGAAGAAAGGCAGAAGAAATTACAATTTGAACATGAAGAAAGGCAGAAGAAATTACAATTTTAACATAGAAAAATGCAGAAGAAATTACAATTTGAACATGAAGAAAGGCAGAAGAAATTACAATTTGAACATGAAGAAAGGCAGAAGAAATTACAATTTTAACATGAAGAAAGGCAGAAGAAATTACAATTTTAACATAGAAAAATGCAGAAGAAATTACAATTTGAACATGAAGAAAGGCAGAAGAAATTACAATTTGAACATGAAGAAAGGCAGAAGAAATTACAATTTTAACATAGAAAAATGCAGAAGAAATTACAATTTTAACATGAAGAAAGGCAGAAGAAATTACAATTTTAACATGAAGAAAGGCAGAAGAAATTACAATTTTAACATAGAAAAATGCAGAAGAAATTACAATGTGAACATGAAGAAAGGCAGAAGAAATTACAATTTGAACATGAAGAAAGGCAGAAGAAATTACAATTTGAACATGAAGAAAGGCAGAAGAAATTACAATTTGAACATGAAGAAAGGCAGAAGAAATTACAATTTGAAAATGAAGAAAGGCAGAAGAAATTACAATTTGAACATGAAGAAAGGCAGAAGAAATTACAATTTTAACATAGAAAAATGCAGAAGAAATTACAATTTGAACATGAAGAAAGGCAGAAGAAATTACAATTTTAACATAGAAAAATGCAGAAGAAATTACAATTTGAACATGAAGAAAGGCAGAAGAAATTACAATTTGAACATGAAGAAAGGCAGAAGAAATTACAATTTGAACATGAAGAAAGGCAGAAGAAATTACAATTTTAACATGAAGAAAAGCAGAAGAAATTACAATTTTAACATGAAGAAAGGCAGAAGAAATTACAATTTTAACATGAAGAAAGGCAGAAGAAATTACAATTTTAACATGAAGAAAGGCAGAAGAAATTACAATTTTAACATGAAGAAAGGCAGAAGAAATTACAATTTTAACATGAAGAAAGGCAGAAGAAATTACAATTTTAACATGAAGAAAGGCAGAAGAAATTACAATTTGAACATGAAGAAAGGCAGAAGAAATTACAATTTTAACATGAAGAAAGGCAGAAGAAATTACAATTTGAACATGAAGAAAGGCAGAAGAAATTACAATTTGAACATGAAGAAAGGCTGAAGAAATTACAATTTGAACATGAAGAAAGGCAGAAGAAATTACAATTTTAACATAGAAAAATGCAGAAGAAATTACAATTTGAACATGAAGAAAGGCAGAAGAAATTACAATTTGAACATGAAGAAAGGCAGAAGAAATTACAATTTTAACATAGAATAATGCAGAAGAAATTACAATTTGAACATGAAGAAAGGCAGAAGAAATTACAATTTTAACATGAAGAAAGGCAGAAGAAATTACAATTTTAACATGAAGAAAGGCAGAAGAAATTACAATTTTAACATGAAGAAAGGCAGAAGAAATTACAATTTTAACATGAAGAAAGGCAGAAGAAATTACAATTTGAACATGAAGAAAGGCAGAAGAAATTACAATTTGAACATGAAGAAAAGCAGAAGAAATTACAATTTTAACATGAAGAAAGGCAGAAGAAATTACAATTTTAACATGAAGAAAGGCAGAAGAAATTACAATTTTAAAATGAAGAAAGGCAGAAGAAATTACAATTTTAACATGAAGAAAGGCAGAAGAAATTACAATTTTAACATGAAGAAAGGCAGAAGAAATTACAATTTGAACATGAAGAAAGGCAGAAGAAATTACAATTTGAACATGAAGAAAGGCAGAAGAAATTACAATTTTAACATGAAGAAAGGCAGAAGAAATTACAATTTTAACATGAAGAAAGGCAGAAGAAATTACAATTTGAACATGAAGAAAGGCAGAAGAAATTACAATTTTAACATGAAGAAAAGCAGAAGAAATTACAATTTTAACATGAAGAAAGGCTGAAGAAATTACAATTTTAACATGAAGAAAGGCAGAAGAAATTACAATTTTAACATGAAGAAAAGCAGAAGAAATTACAATTTTAACATGAAGAAAGGCAGAAGAAATTACAATTTTAACATGAAGAAAGGCAGAAGAAATTACAATTTTAACATGAAGAAAAGCAGAAGAAATTACAATTTTAACATGAAGAAAGGCAGAAGAAATTACAATTTTAACATGAAGAAAGGCAGAAGAAATTACAATTTTAACATGAAGAAAGGCAGAAGAAATTACAATTTGAACATGAAGAAAGGCAGAAGAAATTACAATTTTAACATGAAGAAAGGCAGAAGAAATTACAATTTTAACATGAAGAAAGGCAGAAGAAATTACAATTTGAACATGAAGAAAGGCAGAAGAAATTACAATTTGAACATGAAGAAAGGCAGAAGAAATTACAATTTTAACATGAAGAAAGGCAGAAGAAATTACAATTTTAACATGAAGAAAGGCAGAAGAAATTACAATTTGAACATGAAGAAAGGCAGAAGAAATTACAATTTTAACATGAAGAAAAGCAGAAGAAATTACAATTTTAACATGAAGAAAGGCAGAAGAAATTACAATTTTAACATGAAGAAAGGCAGAAGAAATTACAATTTTAACATGAAGAAAAGCAGAAGAAATTACAATTTTAACATGAAGAAAGGCAGAAGAAATTACAATTTTAACATGAAGAAAGGCAGAAGAAATTACAATTTTAACATGAAGAAAGGCAGAAGAAATTACAATTTTAACATGAAGAAAGGCAGAAGAAATTACAATTTGAACATGAAGAAAGGCAGAAGAAATTACAATTTGAACATGAAGAAAGGCAGAAGAAATTACAATTTTAACATGAAGAAAGGCAGAAGAAATTACAATTTTAACATGAAAGAAAGGCAGAAGAAATTACAATTTGAACATGAAGAAAGGCAGAAGAAATTACAATTTTAACATGAAGAAAAGCAGAAGAAATTACAATTTTTACATGAAGAAAGGCAGAAGAAATTACAATTTTTACATGAAGAAAGGCAGAAGAAATTACAATTTTAACATGAAGAAAGGCAGAAGAAATTACAATTTTAACATGAAGAAAGGCAGAAGAAATTACAATTTTAACATGAAGAAAGGCAGAAGAAATTACAATTTGAACATGAAGAAAGGCAGAAGAAATTACAATTTGAACATGAAGAAAGGCAGAAGAAATTACAATTTTAACATGAAGAAAGGCAGAAGAAATTACAATTTGAACATGAAGAAAGGCAGAAGAAATTACAATTTGAACATGAAGAAAGGCAGAAGAAATTACAATTTGAACATGAAGAAAGGCAGAAGAAATTACAATTTTAACATAGAAAAATGCAGAAGAAATTACAATTTGAACATGAAGAAAGGCAGAAGAAATTACAATTTGAACATGAAGAAAGGCAGAAGAAATTACAATTTTAACATAGAATAATGCAGAAGAAATTACAGTTTGAACATGAAGAAAGGCAGAAGAAATTACAATTTTAACATGAAGAAAGGCAGAAGAAATTACAATTTTAACATGAAGAAAGGCAGAAGAAATTACAATTTTAACATGAAGAAAGGCAGAAGAAATTACAATTTTAACATGAAGAAAGGCAGAAGAAATTACAATTTTAACATGAAGAAAGGCAGAAGAAATTACAATTTGAACATGAAGAAAGGCAGAAGAAATTACAATTTGAACATGAAGAAAGGCAGAAGAAATTACAATTTGAACATGAAGAAAGGCAGAAGAAATTACAATTTGAACATGAAGAAAGGCAGAAGAAATTACAATTTGAACATGAAGAAAGGCAGAAGAAATTACAATTTGAAAATGAAGAAAGGCAGAAGAAATTACAATTTGAACATGAAGAAAGGCAACAGAAATTACAATTTTAACATAGAAAAATGCAGAAGAAATTACAATTTGAACATGAAGAAAGGCAGAAGAAATTACAATTTGAACATGAAGAAAGGCAGAAGAAATTACAATTTGAACATGAAGAAAGGCAGAAGAAATTACAATTTTAACATAGAAAAATGCAGAAGAAATTACAATTTGAACATGAAGAAAGGCAGAAGAAATTACAATTTGAACATGAAGAAAGGCAGAAGAAATTACAATTTGAACATGAAGAAAGGCAGAAGAAATTACAATTTGAACATGAAGAAAGGCAGAAGAAATTACAATTTTAACATGAAGAAAGGCAGAAGAAATTACAATTTTAACATAGAAAAATGCAGAAGAAATTACAATTTGAATATGAAGAAAGGCAGAAGAAATTACAATTTGAACATGAAGAAAGGCAGAAGAAATTACAATTTGAACATGAAGAAAGGCAGAAGAAATTACAATTTTAACATGAAGAAAGGCAGAAGAAATTACAATTTGAACATGAAGAAAGGCAGAAGAAATCACAATTGGAACATGAAGAAAGGCAGAAGAAATTACAATTTTAACATAGAAAAATGCAGAAGAAATTACAATTTGAACATGAAGAAAGGCAGAAGAAATTACAATTTTAACATAGAAAAATGCAGAAGAAATTACAATTTGAACATGAAGAAAGGCAGAAGAAATTACAATTTGAACATGAAGAAAGGCAGAAGAAATTACAATTTTAACATAGAAAAATGCAGAAGAAATTACAATTTGAACATGAAGAAAGGCAGAAGAAATTACAATTTTAACATAGAAAAATGCAGAAGAAATTACAATTTGAACATGAAGAAAGGCAGAAGAAATTACAATTTGAACATGAAGAAAGGCAGAAGAAATTACAATTTTAACATAGAAAAATGCAGAAGAAATTACAATTTGAACATGAAGAAAGGCAGAAGAAATTACAATTTTAACATAGAAAAATGCAGAAGAAATTACAATTTGAACATGAAGAAAGGCAGAAGAAATTACAATTTGAACATGAAGAAAGGCAGAAGAAATTACAATTTTAACATAGAAAAATGCAGAAGAAATTACAATTTGAACATGAAGAAAGGCAGAAGAAATTACAATTTGAACATGAAGAAAGGCAGAAGAAATTACAATTTTAACATGAAGAAAGGCAGAAGAAATTACAATTTTAACATAGAAAAATGCAGAAGAAATTACAATTTGAACATGAAGAAAGGCAGAAGAAATTACAATTTTAACATAGAAAAATGCAGAAGAAATTACAATTTGAACATGAAGAAAGGCAGAAGAAATTACAATTTTAACATAGAAAAATGCAGAAGAAATTACAATTTGAACATGAAGAAAGGCAGAAGAAATTACAATTTTAACATAGAAAAATGCAGAAGAAATTACAATTTGAACATGAAGAAAGGCAGAAGAAATTATAATTTGAACATGAAGAAAGGCAGAAGAAATTACAATTTGAACATGAAGAAAGGCAGAAGAAATTACAATTTTAACATAGAAAAATGCAGAAGAAATTACAATTTGAACATGAAGAAAGGCAGAAGAAATTACAATTTTAACATAGAAAAATGCAGAAGAAATTACAATTTGAACATGAAGAAAGGCAGAAGAAATTACAATTTTAACATAGAAAAATGCAGAAGAAATTACAATTTGAACATGAAGAAAGGCAGAAGAAATTACAATTTTAACATAGAAAAATGCAGAAGAAATTACAATTTTAACATAGAAAAATGCAGAAGAAATTACAATTTGAACATGAAGAAAGGCAGAAGAAATTACAATTTGAACATGAAGAAAGGCAGAAGAAATTACAATTTTAACATAGAAAAATGCAGAAGAAATTACAATTTGAACATGAAGAAAGGCAGAAGAAATTACAATTTTAACATAGAAAAATGCAGAAGAAATTACAATTTGAACATGAAGAAAGGCAGAAGAAATTACAATTTGAACATGAAGAAAGGCAGAAGAAATTACAATTTTAACATAGAAAAATGCAGAAGAAATTACAATTTGAACATGAAGAAAGGCAGAAGAAATTACAATTTTAACATAGAAAAATGCAGAAGAAATTACAATTTGAACATGAAGAAAGGCAGAAGAAATTACAATTTGAACATGAAGAAAGGCAGAAGAAATTACAATTTTAACATAGAAAAATGCAGAAGAAATTACAATTTGAACATGAAGAAAGGCAGAAGAAATTACAATTTTAACATAGAAAAATGCAGAAGAAATTACAATTTTAACATAGAAAAATGCAGAAGAAATTACAATTTGAACATGAAGAAAGGCAGAAGAAATTACAATTTGAACATGAAGAAAGGCAGAAGAAATTACAATTTTAACATAGAAAAATGCAGAAGAAATTACAATTTGAACATGAAGAAAGGCAGAAGAAATTACAATTTGAACATGAAGAAAGGCAGAAGAAATTACAATTTGAACATGAAGAAAGGCAGAAGAAATTACAATTTGAACATGAAGAAAGGCAGAAGAAATTATAATTTGAACATGAAGAAAGGCAGAAGAAATTACAATTTGAACATGAAGAAAGGCAGAAGAAATTACAATTTGAACATGAAGAAAGGCAGAAGAAATTACAATTTGAACATGAAGAAAGGCAGAAGAAATTACAATTTTAACATAGAAAAATGCAGAAGAAATTACAATTTTAACATAGAAAAATGCAGAAGAAATTACAATTTTAACATGAAGAAAGGCAGAAGAAATTACAATTTGAACATGAAGAAAGGCAGAAGAAATTACAATTTTAACATAGAAAAATGCAGAAGAAATTACAATTTGAACATGAAGAAAGGCAGAAGAAATTACAATTTTAACATGAAGAAAGGCAGAAGAAATTACAATTTTAACATAGAAAAATGCAGAAGAAATTACAATTTGAACATGAAGAAAGG